>NC_089730.1:13204741-13508741 GCF_035083965.1 Branchiostoma lanceolatum | reverse complement strand
TCCCGGAATCTCTGGCGACATTGGCACCGACCGTCTCAACAACAATTCCGGTGTCTTTGGCGACATTGGCACCGACCGCCTCACCGACTATTCCGAAGTCTTTGGCCACATTGTCACCGACCGTCTCACCGACTCTTCCGGAGTCTCTAGCAACATTGGCACCGACCATCTCACCGATTATTCCGGAGTCTCTAGCAACATTGGCACCAACCATCTCACCGACTATTCCGGAGTCTCTGGCGACATTAGCACCGACCGTCTCACCGACTATTCCGGAGTCTCTAGCAACATTGGCACCGACCGTCTCACCGACTATTCCGGAGTCTCTGGCGACGCTGGCACCGACCGTCTCACCGACAATTCCGGCGTCTCTGGCAACATTAGTACCAACCGTCTCACCAACAATTCCGGTGTCTTTGGTGACATTGGCACCGACCGTCTCACCGACTATTCCGGAGTCTCTGGCTACATTGGCACCGACCATCTCACCGATTATTCCGGACTCTCTAGCAACATTGGCACCGACGGTGTCACCGACTATTCCAGAGTCTCTGGCCACATTGCCACCGGCCGTCTCACCGACTATTCCGGAGTCTCTAGCAACATTGGCATCGACCGTCTCACCGACTATTCCGGCGTCTCTAGCCACATTGACACCGGACGTCTCACCGACTATTCCGGCGTCTCTAGCCACATTGCCACCGGACGTCTCACCGACCATTCCGGAGTCTCTGGCCACGTTCGTACCTACGCCTTCCCTGACTGTACCTGTTTCTCCTGCAACGGCGGTACCTACACCAAGTCTCCCAGCGTCTCCACTACCTCCTGTCTCATCTGCAGCAACCGCGGTACCAACTACATCGGCGCCCATCACAGCACTGCCTTCAGTAACGCCTTCAGCTGCTCCGGTGACGCCATCAGCTGCTCCTGTGATGTCTTCAGCTGCTCCTGTGATGTCTTCAGCTGCTCCTGTGGTGTCTTCAGTTGCTCCTGTGATGTCTTCAGCTGCTCCTGTGATGTCTTCAACTGCTCCTGTGATGTCTTCAACTGCTCCGGTGGTGTCTTCAGCTGCTCCTGTGATGTCTTCAGCTGCTCCTGTGACGTCTTCAGCTGCTCCTGTGATGTCTTCAACTGCGCCTATGATGTCTTCAGCTGCTCCTATGATGTCTTCAGCTGCGCCTTCGGTTCCACAGGTTTCAACGCCAGCGGCTACCGTCTCTACCCCAACCGTCTGTACTCCTATCTGTGGGGTGCTGGCCTCCTGCCTCCTCATAGGTGGCATACCACAGTGTGTCTGTAACTCAGGCTTCCAAGGAGACGGTTTTACGTGCAGGGGTGAGTTCATGAGCTATTGTCAACGATTCGAATCGATAAGTTTTACTAAATGTGACGATATCGCAGCAATTTACAAACTTATCTTATCATGTTTGTCCATTCATTTTAGGACCTAGGCCCGGTTTATACACGCGATTTTGTGTCGACTCAGAGATTCTAATTAGGCTAAGTCGACTCCAAATCGACTGGACTCAGCGACTTGGAGTCGACTCCGAAAACGTGTGTGTAAACCCAGCCCTAGTGCTTAATAGCTTTACCCCAAGTATTGTGTGTGCATGTCTGCAATGCAGGTTTGCATGTTCTACCAGAGGGCGCTTATGACCGTCTCAGGGGCTAAAGTCTGTCATTGCCATGCCATTGGAAATACACTTTTGATGATGTTTCCTGTTGTTTTATTCATTAGATGTTAACGAATGCTCCACCACCTCCGCCTGCACGGGTCCGAACGAGCGCTGCAAGAACAGAGAGGGCAGTTTTGACTGCGTCTGTCTTCCTACTTTCATGAGGTGGGGAGCAGCGGACAACTGTACAGGTACGTTAAGCCCCGGGTACACATAGCCGAACATGGCCTCCCGACATTCCCCCAACCATGGTTGGTTGTGGTTCGGGAGCTAGGTCGGCTGTGGTGGGCTGGTGTTCGGTGCGGTCGGCTGGTGTTCGGCTGCACCAGCCGAATGTTTTGACATTTTCAAAACATTGGGTTGTGGACGGGAGGTCTGGAATGTGTTGGTGGTTTGCTGGTGGTTGGGAGTAAGTCAGTAGTGGTCAGGGTGTGTTTGGGAGTCAAATTTGACTCTTAATCTAAAACTCGTCAGACTGCTTTGAACCTACCGCCATCTATTTCAATTGATGGCAACTACCAAGCACTATATTTTCTTTCGTGTGCAAAATAGAAATGCCCAATCTTCAAGTGTTTTTCTATTACATTTAATAGCAACCAGCAGGCATAACATCGACCTCACCTACAAAGATAGTTTTGATTATGATCCGGCCGAACATGATGAAAATAGTGACGGCTTCCAGGCAGAGAGGAAAAGGCATATCGACGAGGTACGTTCAACAATAGCTTTCGAGATCATTTTTAGATCATTTTTTCCTTTTCTCCATAAATGGTGCATGTATCAGCAACAATCAGTCAAAACGTCATATGATTCTATTTCCAACATTAGCGTATGACACACGGTCTATAAGCAAGACAGGATTAACCCTGCGCAATATTAGATGATTCTAGCCTTTTCTTAATAGCTGTACCATCTAATTGCTGTTATTTGATGTTACGTTTCGTAAGTTTTGTATGAATTATGTTCGTTTACAAGAGGAGATGATACAAATGTAGCTCTACTGTCACTTGCAGACCTTTCCCTTAAACCGATATAACGCAGAGAATGCATCTTGTAAACAATGTATATTATTTTGTAATAGTATCATCTGAAAATACATGTAATGTTAATAAGGAGAGTTTCTACTTGTTTTCCATGCAGTTCGAGGACCTGGTAGACAACTGGGTGAGCAATGTCCCGGATGTTGACAAAGTTGCCACGTCATTCAACAATTTCCGGAGTGGGAGCCTCATCGCCAATAATGACGTCATCTTGGCAGGAAAACCGCTGTCCAGTGCGCAGGTCCAGCAGGGTCTAAACGATCAAATCAACGCTGATCCGGCGAATTCAAACTTTACATCAGTAACAGCGAAACGTACGTCAAATTCTATGTATTCTTTGAGAAATCATGTGAAAAGTTATATTTGTATCTGTTCAAATGGCCAAATGCTTTAAGTTTGAAATCATTGGAAAAACAGGCTGAGTTGCATGCCCAACCGGAGATCTGATGCATCAACAGTTAAAGAAGCAGAATCATATAGCAGCAATGTCTTGTAGTCCACTGCTAATTGACTAGCATGTTTAGCTCTCAGAGTCTGCAAATAGACTGTAAGTAACATATCGATTGAGAAATTTTCTCTTTTAATAAAGAACGTCAGTCCGGAAGCAAAAGCGAAGTCTTCAAAAAGCGAAGTCTTCAAAAAGCGGATGTTGCAGATGTCACACAGAATCTCGAACACAACTGTGAACTCAGAAGATGGCATGTCCGCACCTACCAGTCACAAAGCGTTCTGACTTATCTGTTTGTGAAATCTCTACCTTGCAGCCTACGATTATTGCGGCGATTCCAACACGCAGGATGCCTGCTTTAGTCGGGACTACTGCACCAACACGGGCACAGGCGGCTTCACCTGTCAGTGCCCCCCGACCCACCTGGACGACTCCCCAGCTGGGCTACCTGGACGTGACTGCAACAGTAAGTAGATTCCTAGTTAGAACTGATATTCTTAGGAGATGCAGATGACCAGCACATGGTCTATAATCAACTTTGTTAAAATATTTCAACTGTTTATCTGCTTTAATCAGGTAGATCATGCTTTCGACAAAACCTTAAGCTTGTCATCAACAAAAAAGATATTGTTCATTTGATTCAATAGTGATTAGTGGTATGTGCCCTACATCGCGCGCGCGCGTGTGTGTGTGTGTGTGTGTGTGTGTGTGTGTGTGTGTGTGTGTGTGTGTTTAGGCCCTTGACCTTGTAGTGCCTAGTGGCACATAGGGCAGCAGGTTTCCTTGCTGTTTCAGTAGCAGGATATATTTTTACAGGGAGGGGTAGTTACCCCTTCCCCAATGTGTTGGGGTAGAGAGCTTTATTGAAATAAATCTATGGTTTGCCTTGTTCTTTGTTCTGACAGTAAACAAAGTTCCCATCATTCTGGGCGTGGTGGGTGCTGCCTTGCTGCTGTTCCTCCTGGTCCTTCTCGCCATGAAAAGCACCAAATATGGCAGAAGGAAAGTCTGGGTACGTACCATTGTTAGTCATTTAGACGCTGTTTTCAAATTACTATTTCTGGATGAAATCCCTCGGGGGTTGCATGTCTTGGTCATATATATATGTATATATATATCATAACGTTGTCTTTTTTTTTTTGTTTTTTTTTTTTTGTTTTCAGACGCCAAAACGAAAGACTCACCAACCGGTAAGTACCAGCTTTGTCAAATGAAAATCTAAGTATAGTATGTTTGCTTTCATGATCATGATATTTCTGACTTAAGTAGAGAATGCTGTTTCAGTCCTATTCATGTAACCAGTAACTTTGGAGGGGGCTTCGGGTCTTGTCATATGGTGACCATTGAGTAAAACAAGTTTGTTTCCGAGCTGCAGTTTCTGTATGTTCTGTTAGAGGACGTTTGCCGTCAATGTTGTGAGTACTGCTTTTCCCTGTTCCTCCAGGGAGATTTTGAGGCAGGGGACATGGTGTGGGGTCGTGAGGAAGGCCGGTCTCTGTACTGGCCGGGCAGAGTAGTGTCTGAGGCGGACAGGGGAGAGGCCATGTGGGTGCGATGGACCGGGTCCGGAGGGTATTCCAAGGTAATTATCAAGCATCTACTGGAAGGGAAGTTGTGACGTTTTCTGAGCGTCCATTTTTTAATGGAAACGACCATGGCTGATCAGTGAAACATCAAAAGCAAATGAGATGGCTGGATGCACTGAAACGGTCACCGTGGCATTATAAAACGTTGGAACTTTCTTCCCTAGCTCCTTACAGTTGGTCACCAGTGGCTACTCTTGTCTTGGGTTCGTTTCATGGGAGACAAAGAAAAACCAGTCCCATTTTGAACCTTCTTGCCGCAGCTTCTACCTACCTTCCCCCGGCTTAATCCGTTTTGTGACCGGTAGAGATCGATAGCGGCCAACAGTGGCATCTAGTCAGAGGATGATTTTGCTTTCCTTTGGTCACACCTACAGCTATTTCAAGAAGGCCAAGTATAGTGTGATTCTGCTACAGCGTGACATACCCTAACTTACCCGTACCCTAGATCTCGTTTATTTATTCCTGTGTAACGTATCGGATGTTTTGCCCCTATAGGTGAAACAGAAGAGGATCGCCCCCTTCTACCAGTTTGACCAGTACTTTGACCGGACGGCGTATCACAACCTTCCCGCGTACCGCAAGTCCGTCAACGATGCACTCCGGGTAAGAAGCTTTTTTCGTGACCTCATTTGAGAAATGTTTATGAATGTGTATCACGTTTTCAGCACCTAAAAGAAAAATCCATCCACGATACGTGTTAGTTATTTTCTAAGTATGGACTGATAACATTTGTTAAGCAATTTCAATGGTTTTTTTCTTTGTTATCTTTTTGTTAAAAGTGTTTCCAAACGTATGCTTAATGACTGTTTTGGTTAGTTGGCGCTGTGTTACCGCTGACGATCTTTTCAAAGCCTGATTTGGTAACTTACAACAGACTTCCTGCCGAAAAGATACAGTCCCTGGCGTGGCGTGTGCATGCAATATACTTAGACTGGTAAAACTTATTTCCATTCAATTTCATTTTACATAACAGACGATGAATGCGCCAGCAAACGGCACCGCGTCACGAGTCCCCACGAACGGCGCCGCATCGCCAGTCCCCACGACCTTGGACAACGGACCGACGGAAGACTTCCAAACCCGGCCGGCAGCAAACCCGCTGCTTCGCCCGAAGGGGGTGCCGCACCTACAGGTGCCTGTCAACGGGAACGGGACGGGGCCTCGGGGCAACGGTGACATACACGGTGATGACGCGTCCAGTCGGGCTTCAACCATCGACATGGACTGGACACGTATCCGGACAAGCAAGCGGGTGAGCAACAGTTTGAATGTCTTGGGGATTAGAATCGCTAGCCTCCATAGCAGGCTCTGAACAGGCCTTTTGGGGATACACCTTTTGCAGCCAGCCCGTAACCATCAGCCACCCCATAACCGGCTGATGATTACGGGCTGGCTGCAAAAGGTGTATTATGGTTAGCCTCCAAAAAGGCTGGTTCAGAGCCAGCTATGGAGGCTAAGAATCGCTGGCTTTGATGCGTTCCTGCTATGTCGTCTTCTTCATCATCATCATTCAATGTTTTCTGTGGCTGAAGTTGTCGGACCATCCCGAAGCTGCCGCTAGCATTCCGTTAATCTATCCTAGTGCCTAATCCATGGCTAGAGTCTTTACTCATTGTGTCTCATTGCCGTGCAAACTTGCCGGTAAAGTTATTTTGGGCAACTTAAGACAGAACCGCGAAGTTAGGTTGAGACTACATTTACGTCATAACAATGTCTAATAATTGCAGAAAGGTGTGCTGCTTGTCGTGACTGTCCAATTAACAAGCACACATCGCCATGATGCTTTTTAGATATCGCTCTTGTTTCAGTTTGCGCCGAACGTGGCTCCACTGACGTACACGAAGAACCAGGATGAGATGTATCTGCCCATGCGCGATCGGGGCGAGGACGGCGCGTCCCACAACTTCGTCATCTCCAGCTCCCAGCGTCTCAAGAAAATCAAGGACAGCGACTACGTCTTACTGAACTTCGATAACAAGTCCATGTAATACAACTTACACGAAATATCTGGAGCTCCGGAGAGCAGAAAAGGCTTCTGAATCAAAGAACGCTAATCTTTCATGTTGTTCAAAGCACAAACAAACACACACACACGAAGCCACACGCACAAACACACACGCGCAGACACACAGGCATACACTGACTCACGTGCACACAGACACACACAAACGCACACACACAAACACACACACACACACACACACACACACACACACAAATTGATAACACGTTTAAACCTGCTACTTACACATTGCAATATTATATTACATAATTCATATCATGGTGGCCCAATCAGATCTGCGAATACAGACAAGGTAGCTAGACATAAGAGAATTTCGAACGCACTAGGTACGGTCGGTGATCATTTATGAAATTTTCAACAATTTAGTAATCTAAAAATTGTCATTCGGTGGAATACTTTGGTGTGAACCAAATTATACATATCATTAAGAATACGAATTTAAGCTTTAGTTCTTTACTTGCTACGAGCCATAGATGTTTTATCTGTTATCATGTCCCTGCTGTTTTTAGCTTGTGTTATCAAATTTGCATACCTGGATATAAAGTCTCCAAGCAGGTGTGGGATGAGATGAGGGGGGAATTAAAAACTGATAATACATTACAACTTGCCGCTCTGTCTATCTACAAAGCTAAAATTAAAACCAAGTTAAAAATGCTTGCAAACTTTTGAATATCTATAAGAAATGATTACAGACATTTGAAACTAAATCTAAAAATGACAACACACACCCGTCCGTTGACTTGGAATGGACTCAAAACATGTGTGCAAAGAAACGAAACCTACATTTGTTTGGAGATTACATATACCTCCTCCATTTCAAAATCGTTTCTGTCCATACTAGACCAATATCTAAAACAATGAGAGCATGAATGTATACACTAGATTTAGAAATCAACTGTCTTAAATGTTGTTGCTAGAATATGAAGAACAAGTTATTGCTATTAACTCTCTTTTTCGATCTCGTTCCTAGCAGTGTATGCGTTATGTTATGTTATGTTATGTTATGTTATGTTATGTTACGTTTCAGCTGGAGTTAATAAAGGCTCTGAGGGATAAATCGAAATGGTTCTGTTGAGTTTATTCATTGGGCCTCACTGATTTAAATTTATGGATGACATCATCTGGACACCCCAAAAGTTGGCGAAAAGAGCATAAAATTGATTTTAAAGATTCTTGAAAGTAAGGAATGATTCTAAGAAGGACTGCACAGACACTGCGTGGTATGATAGATAGTAAATCCTTTATTACTTGTTTCAGAGGACGGTGTAACAAATTAACTTCCACACTTGTTCTTCTAAGAAGTACATTGTTTTGTTAATTGTTAATTGAATCATAATTAGATGATTATGATTATCAAATAATAGATATACTTTTTGTCATATAGATAGGAGCTTGGGGTCTTGTTAGCATATGAAATCTAAACGTCTTTGCGACAAAATATTGAAGCTGAAAAAATCATACAAAATGTTTGAAGATACATGTAAATATGATAGACTTCGCACTAGCTAAAATGTACAGGTCGTCGCCCGTTGCTCATTCTCATTTTTACTACATTTATTCAAAATAGCCACCAACTCCGCAACAACATGCTCCTATTTGATAGAACCAGTCGTGAGCTATTCAGTGCGTACCCCCGCCTTCTCCCCACGAACAACTTATGAAGTGCCACGTGATGAAAATATACCCATATTCATATGCGGCTTTTGACCCAGACAATTAGAGTTGTGCGTGGCTGTCAACAGCGAAGGAACAGAACGCTCTACAATGGACATCATTTTCCAGGTGAGAAAAACAAAACATCGTCAGTCCTGCTTATTCTCCGTAACCCTCCGTATTTATATCTACTGTCCTTCTTAACATTTGCGTCTTTACAGATCTCTCTGAGACGTTAGAACAGCAAGCGACGTGCCAACTTGTATCGTTTGTGCAACTGAGAATTCTAGAAAAAATGGAGACCAGAAAGTAATTTCCTGTCAGGAAAACGCCAGAGCAAAAGTCTCTTTACAGCGTGCCTGTTAAATGGCTGTCACCTACCATACAAATCAGACCGTTTGTGTATTTGGAGCCTTAGATGCACGTTATTATATTTTTCTTACTTGCTGTCCAGAAATCAACAATTCAATCGAACACTCTTGAATTTATTTTTTTCAAGAAAAATCACACCCAGCAGCTTTCGCACAGTATTTAGATGTACGTAACAATCAGTTGGACTATTGTAGTTCTACTTTCGATCTGAACAATGTGTGTAGTGAAATAATAAGTCGTGGTATGTATTTCCATATCACTAGCAAAGTTACAGCGCTATTTAGGCATGATCAGTGGTCTTCAAAAAGGAATCGGCATCCCCATGGGAATTCCGACGGATATTTCTCAATGATACATGTTGCGTGCAGGGGGGGGGGGGGGCATGACGTCGACATATACTTATGTAAAAAATATTATTATTACATAAAGCCACTGACCTGTACTTCGTCCGCTAGGGCAGAAATGTAAAACAGCGTTAACACCCCGACCAATCGATCACTTTGAAACTCAAATTCGAATCAGCCATGACCCGACAAATCGCCAATCTACCTTAACGACTAAATATGGCAAAACAAACTCGTTTCTACTACTTTTCTTTAAACGTTAAATCGCGGCCACTTTCTATCACTTCCAAAATGCCACAATTGGCAATCTGAAAACATTTTTTAAAAGCTGACATCTTCCAGCATCTCACTGGCGAGTGTGTTTTGCCAGATTTAGTCACTAAAGCAAACTAGGAAGCAACTTGTCGGGTCATGGCTGATTCGAATCGGACTTTCAAAGCGATCGATTGATCGGGGTGGTTAAGGATGTTCATTTCTGCCCTAACGGAATATATGATGAGTACAGGTCAGTGGTGTTATACGCACAACGCTAACCACAAGTGTGCACATAACAAATGCAGCAACACTTACAATATACAATATACAGATAGTGCCAAGCCTCGGTAATCTAATACATGGGTTCAGCTTCTTCTCGCTCATTGTATTGTTGAAGATATGGGATGTGAAGGGTTCGTTTGAAATCATAAAACTAGTTTTGACTACCTCCATGAGAGAACTGCGTGGGCAATATCTCGAGGTTGAAATGAAAACGGACGCTGAAAGCTAGCTGAATAATTTAGGCGTAGAACCAACTTGCATATATTGAACAGGTATCCAATTTCATGCAGAGTAATTATAGTATAATTCATAATCAAAACTGAATCAAAGACCAACGTACAATAAATTGACATGTTTCAAAAGCTTACCCATAACGTCAATTTCCGAAATGATACACAAGGCGAAATCCTTTTGCCGTCAATAGACCGTAGGGGTAGTGGGCTGTTAATCCAATATGTCTTGGACCGGTATTCGAAGGTGGACCCCATCCCTCTCCTTCCACCGCCTTTACTCCCAACCGAAGTCAGGTACACATTTACACCTGGATACATTGTGAGTTGTGAAAGTCGTGTTTTTCCAAGGACGTCTGACCAGGAATGCCAAGAATTGAACCCGTGACCTTTCGATCCCGCGCCCGCTAGCCTAGACTGCTATGTCATCGATCTTGAAAATCCAAGCCGAAATTTCTCACGTACACCTTACCACTAGAGAATGCGACCACTGAGCGAGCCAAGGTTTGACAGAACACTCAAAAAAATTCATAAGGAAAGAAATTTCTTGCATTCTATGTGTTTTGCTGTCTTTGCTGTCACACACACACACACACACACACACACACACACACACACACACACACACACACACACACACATACATTTACAGGTTAACATTCCTGTCCTTGGTTCTGAACACCATCTACGCATACACACACACACACACACACGAACGCTGACGAAAACATAACCTTGTTGGCAAAGGTAATAATGAAATCAAGTTTCAAACAAATCCAATTGGTATGGCCGCTCAGCGAGCGCCGTCTAGTGAAAGGTGGGGAGGGGGCTTTACAAACTGCAGAGACGATTGTTGACTGTGTCTCAGGGTGAGCTGGACAAGTGGGAGTCTATGAAGCAGGAGTGGAGGCGTCGGTTCTGCGTCCTCAAGTCAATGTCCTCCACCGGAAATGCCTTCATGGAATTTTACAGGGTAAGTCACTGCTCCAATCGTTCTGCACTAATCGTAATGCTAATCAAGGGAAGGGCTAGCAGCCCTTCCATGTAAAAATATACCCTGCTAATGAAACAGCAGGCTGCCCTTTGTGCCATAGGTACTACAAGGGTCTGAACAAACGAATCGTTATATTACACTCGATACCACAAATTGAATATATCTCTAGACTTGACAACTCTCAGAAAATGAAAGAAGTTTAAAGATTGATTTGTTGTTAGAAAAGATACTGAAACTCACGATTAGTCCTACTTCATTGCATTAATGAATTGATCTTCTTTATCACTCTTTATTGTTTAGTAAGTAGAATTTCATTTTGTATTTCTATCATCTATTTGACCGTACGAAAATCGTTGTACTTTTTGTTGTGTGTATAAAGCTTCTCATCTTTATTTATTGCAAGTAGTAGTTAAGGAAGAAAGCATGAATAAAACAGGAATATCAAAAGTAAACATTGTATCAGATTATAGGATAATGGCCATTAAGCAACAAGCTACGTACCTAAAAATGATAATGTTAACATTATAACAGTTTCACATGAATTTAAAAGTACTAGCAATATTGCTACGGTTCTATTTGTTGCATTGGCACTACGTATACTACCTTTCATTGAAGAAAACATTCAGTCAGAGAAAAAAGTTCTCTGGATATTATATGCATGCTTTTCAACATGTGTCCACTAGAACCACGCCCATATGTCGAAACGTGTTCTTTAACATGTAGGGCCATGAATATTTCACTATGCAAGTCCTCTGCCTCCCAATAATTGTCTGGCTGCAATAATTTTACCATAAGGGTAACGCTCGTAACCATGACAACGAAAGCAAACACTGGTGGTGGGGATTTCTGAACTGATTTGTGTATATCGTTGAAGCCGTACAGCAGGAAACAGAAACAGGTTTTGTGTTCACATGTACTATACAGTGTGTCTCAGAAAATAAGAACGCAACTTCAAAGGGTGGTCACTGCCAAATGGTGAAACGTATCTCTATGATAGTTCGTTTTCCAGAAGTAGAACCCAAATGCTTTCCACAGACACCAGCACCCCAATGGTATCCCTCCAGTTATTCATAAGGCATAGAGTATGGTTGACATGTCAACAATTCCAATTTGACCCATTTTGTGTATGAGGCGGCCAGCTTGCGCCATATCCCTACAATGGCCAGGTGAGCTCACTGTTGTGAGGTCTGCGAAACGGGAGGAAGATGCGTTGAAGTCAGTGGAACATAAAAGTAAATACATATGAAGATAGCCTTAACTTATACTGTTCTTATCTAGGTGTTCTGATTTCTTATCCTGGACTCGTGGTAAAATATGCTTGGACAAAGTCTGTGTTACGCAAACTCTCACTGTCCAGGGGCCTGTGACCATGGAGTCTCTCTCTGCAGGGGCCCGACCAGTTGAAGGGTTGCTATAGAAGCGTGATTTAGTCAGGCTAGATTTGGACTTACCATAAAAGGATAGTTTGCATGTATTTTGGTGAGACGTCGAGTTGTTGAGTTGTGAGGATATCCTGCTACGCATGCGTCAATCAATGATGTTTTTAACAATGAAATTGAATGCTTCCACTTCATTTCCTTGTTTAAAAAAAATGAAGAAAATTCATCAAATTTGCTTCCAGCAGGACGTAAAAATGAATATGTACAAACGCCTGTTATGAATCAATTCGCAACATGAATAAATGAAGTTGTTTTCTTCAATGAAGCAATGAAAGAAAGGAAAGAAGATACAGATACTGTACACTGTGATTGCAAACAGAATGTGTTCCCAATATCTAAAGTCTACATGCACGTTCCGGGGTGTCCCTGTGGTGTAGTGGTCTGTGCTTCTGTTACTTACCACATCTGGTTCCAATTACTTTGAACCAGAAGGCCCGAGTTCAACTCGTGGGTAGGACACCTCTGGACAAGAGGTGAATTGAGTCATACCAAAGACTCTATAAAAATGGTACATACTTATGAAACAGTATGGAAGTTAAACACACTCCACTGCCAGTGGACTAGCCTCCTGTTGCAGTGATTGCACCAGAGTGTGGCCCAGGGTTATGAAACGGGGATGGGCACCGCCCTATACACATTATGGTGTGGGAGGATTTTAACTAACATGCACGTCTCTGAACTTTCCCGAAATCTGCCATGGAGTAAAAGGGCACGAAACAGTAATCTCCAAGCAGATGTAGAGAAGCAAAATCGTAACAATTCGCAACCTCCGTGAAACGATTTTGCCTTTCCTCATCTGCTTGGAGATCAACGAAACGGCCCATGGTATTCAGTTTCATCTATTACCTTTTGTGCGAAACACTTTATTTAAAGATAAAGGTCACATAACCTTTTTTTATCTAAGGCCGTAGTGGCGGTGGGGTGTCGTAGACTGTACATTGGAATGGTGTTAGGAGCAAACGGTCGGCTTTTACCTACCCAAACTAAGTCATTTAAACCTGGATGGAGTAAGGAAGGAAAGTCGTGTAAAGTGTCTTTCCTAAGGAAACAACATCAAGTCGTACCTTCTCCGTCCTGTGTCCGCTAGCCAAACCACTACGTCGTTGAAGTCTCTTTATCTCGGGAACAAACAGACAGGTATTTGTATTCGACCAGTGTAATGTCCAATTGAGTTTTCGCCTTGAATTCGGTAGGTCATACGAAAGACTTTAAATGTGGTACATACTGCTTTCTCTGCTTAGCATTTGGGAATGGTAGCTGAAGACGAACCACTACCAGTGGATAAGCCCCCTGCTGTAGTGCTTGCACAAAGTTGTGTGGCCCAAAGGTTATTGAAACGGAGTTGGACGCCGCCCTATGCACCGTATGGTACCGGAAAGACTTAAACTAGGTCTGTATTTCCAGGATGTTCGCACGTGGCAGCATGAGGACCCGAAGGCAGTGGTGAACCTGCTCATCAACTATGAGGTGTACAAAGTGCCCGATCCGCGGAAGAGGTTCTGTTTTGAGGCAAGTCATTCTGTTTTGATTGCATACAATTTACGGCTGTTCTTTGTCATTATGATTTCATTAATATGAACATTCACACACACACACACACACACACACACACACACACACATATGTCACGATAGAGATGTACATACATACATATATACATAGATACATACATGTATCAACTTGTTCGCCCTCGCCCACTGTAAATAATTATTTCAGATGTATCGTTGATGTGTATGTGTCTGTCTGTCAGTATGGGCCGTCGATCCCGAAATAAACACTAAATAAAAAATACATGCGCATGTAAGCATATCTAAAGAGAGAGACAGAGAGAGAGAGAAAAATACAGCTTTGGATAAGTTTGCACAGAATTCTAGAATTGATAACGACAAGATTACAACCTTAAGCGAACAAATATAAACATTTGACTGGATATCATATGGTGATAAGACGTTTGCTGTCTACATGGCAGGTCCGGTCCATGGACAAGGTGATCCGTCTGTCCGTGGATAACATAGACAACATGGAGAAGTGGCTGTTCCATCTGGACGTGGACATCCGGGCCAACATGCGCGCCACCAGCGTTCATGTGCAAGGTAACATGTTTGGAAGAGCATCCTTCAACAGAACCTTCCTAGAGTACATTTGACACCTAACGTTAGATGTTGAAATTGTGTGTTTAGATGGTGTTCAGCACCAAGGACAGGAATGTGTGCCTGTGAGTGTGTGTGTTTGTTTGTTGGTGTGTGAGTGTGTTGGTGTGTAAGTGCAAGTGTGGGCCCGCATGCATGTGTCTGTGTATATGTGTCTGTCTGTCTGTCTGTCTGTGATTGTGTTCATGCCATGTGTGCGTGTGTCTGCGTCTTGTTGTGTTTGACAGAATAGCAGAGAGAGTTACTAGGGACCAGTTTCGATTCAGACGACACACTGTTTTTCACAGGTGGTCACTGACAGGTTTCACAGGTGTCATCTTGTGACTCTGATTGACTGGTGCGTTTCTCTGTTTTCAATTTAGCGAATGAATGTCAGGGTGTTACCTACGTGGTGAAGCCGTACAAAGACTGCGAAGAGCTGAAGAAATTGAGCGCCACCGGTGAGTATAAAAACGTTACACAGACATGGAATCGAAAAGATGTATGTAATCACTAGAAAGCAGAAAGCAAAAGATAAGCATTACCAAATAATAGCTAAGACTGACATCATAATATTAAACGCTTCCAGGAAAACTGCTATATTCTGACTCATGAACAAACGTCAAGTACCAGACACATTTCGCTGTGATGTCTGTATTTATCGCGATTAGGGCAAGGACGTTTTGTTATTGCTTGTACACTTGTGAGCAGGCTTACCTCAGAAGATATGTACGGAATGCATTCTATTCTTGGTATGTGACCAGGCAGACATGATCACAATCCAGTCACCACCTGCGGCTAGAGAAGGTCGTGGTGTCAGATTGGTGTCATACCTTTTTGTTTTGTTTGTGAATGAGCTACCGCAAGACGATATGTATCATTTTGGACGATTTTTTTCCACCATGGAAACTGCTTATGTCGATTCTAACTTATCAAATTGATATAAGCACAATGACCGATATCCCGAAACAAGCTTCAATTTACTTCAAACATCATTGTGCTTCTAATAATTCGAACGGTTTATCGATTGACTGTGTAATTTTTTCTGATTGATTGATTGGTCTATTGATCCATTGATCGATAGATTTATTGAAGGATCTATTGATTAATTAATCTAATGGTATATTGATTAATTGGTCGATCGATTGGTGTGTTGATTGAATATCTATCGATACATTGATTTATGTATGTATTGATTGATTGATTGATTGTTGAATGGCCGTTAGATTTATCAATCAATCAATTGATTTATTGATTGATTGATTGATTGATGTATTGAACAGGCGAGCTGTTCCTGCAAATCACGAGTTCTGAGATCACGCTGTACCACCGCCTGAGTGGGGAGGAGATCACGTTCTGGCCCCTCACCTGCCTCAGACGCTACTCGTCCTCATCCGGGACATTCACATTCGAGTGAGTCATTTGCATATTTTTGTAACTTTAGCCTTTTTCAGCTTGATGAGATGATTTTTTTTTCTATAGGTGCCTGGATTTGTCGATGATTCTTCGTAATCAAAAAGATAACATTTGAATGTTTCGATATCTTATCCAGTTGCTTGAGTAGCAGCTACCTTGCTTATTTCCTGGATGTCTAACCTTCATCACGATCGTGTACTTGTTTCTTAGATGCGGCCGGAAGTCTCCATGTGGAGAAGGAATCTACACGTTCGTGTCTAAGGAATATGATGCCATATTCTCCGTCTTGGACGAGTTTGTCAAGAAAAAAGTCGAGAAGCGTAAGTAAAACGTTTTCTCCTTCGGTAGCTTTATAGAATTGACAACTCTAAAGTTGTCGTTAATTGGAAGGGGAGGAATGTCATATTTTACTTATAAGTGGAAAAGTCCCTAAGGAACCAACACCACTTCTCCACACCAAAGTTCAGAACTGAGAGACTGAAAAACTCTTTTCTATTTCAGGCAATAAGCCTCAGTAATCAGGATCTGTAAATACCGTGTTTGAATGCCTCTGACACTTAACGGACAAACCCACGAACTAAGTAATTTTAACTGTAACCGTCTATGCCATTTTTAATATGTATATGAATGTTTAATGTGTACATGAATTTGTAACTTATTGTGCAATTCAGCGATGTCATGGCTGCTATGCAATTTGAATAAACAGTTATGAGTTATGAGTTAATGCAGGTTCTTGGATTGCATTTTCTTGACCCATTGACTGATTTGAGTTTTCTTACAGTTCGCCAAGACCAGCCGCCTCCTCAGTACGATGAGATAGAGCGCGGAGAAAGCCACATCAGGTAATAGAAATGTGTTGTTCTGTTGTAGTTCTATGCGCTCAGCTCTTTTGCTGGTTTGGTTTATTCCATGTTCAAGGGACCAACGGCTGCCCAGAGATCGCCTTCCTTTTATAACAGAATTGGGTTATTATCAGATATGAAGACGGTATCCCTGAACAGTTTTTTTTTCCCTGCGTGAATAGTTTCATCAGGTTGGTAAGTCACTGGATAAAAAGACTCTTTTTACACAACCAAGAGATTCCATCGACGTTTCGGTAATTATTTTGCGCTTGGGAATGTATCTCATTATGTAAAAGCAGCACACAATGTGAACCAGTCAGAATTGCCTTGAAGAGGGTGACAGATTGTCACCGAAACGTCGGTGGAATAAATCTCTTGGTTGTGTAAAAAGAGTCTTTTTATTTTATTTTTTTGATGTTGTTGAAAGTTTCGAGTGTTGAAAAGATAGAAGCCTCAACTAAGTAAATAAACGTTTCTCCTCCAATCCCAGTGCGCCCCCGAGCTACGACACGTTGGTTCACATCGGCGCCTTCCGTAAGCCGCAGGAGACCGCCGCCGCGGACGGGCCGCCCCAGAACTACGACCACGCCGTGCTGACACGTCCTCGTAAGTTTTTAAAGGTTACCCCAAAACCATTCTACGCTTGCTGCGTTCTGTGTCTTTAATTTGGTCTTGGGACTAAACGATGATTGGCATTATATAATTTTCGGGGAGGGAAATTGACTTTGGAACCAGGAATAGATAAATGAATATATTACGCAATGAAGCTCTTTATTACAACCAAAGGACCACTTTCGCGAAGTGAGTAAAAAGCATTGTTTTAGGTTTGTCTGTCTCTGTCTGTCTGTCTGTCTGTCTGTCTGTCTGTCTGTTTGTTTGTTCATCGAAACAAGTGTGTGTGTTTGTGTTTTGTGTGTGTGTGTTTCGTATATTCAAAATATACACAATGCAGCGTTGCTATACATCTTTATCTGTGGGACTGTAAGGGTCGCAAGGCAGCATGGGTAAGGGGTGAAGTCTGCTATCTCAGATTACCTTGCCTTACATCTTACATGTTTGGTACATCGTTCCAGCGGCCAGGGCCACCGAAGGCGGCGGCGAGAGCTACGACCTGTTAACCCGGGAGTTCGGTCAGCGCACCCGGGGGCCCAAGCCCCTGCCCACCGCGCCCGGCGGGGAGGGAGCCCCCGGGGCCGCCCAGGGCGAGGAACCCATCTACGACAACAAGAACTGCGTCCCGCCAGACGAGGACGAGGCCCTGACCGACCTGTACAAACATCTGGAGGAGAAGGAGACTATGAGGTATGCTAATGAAACTGGCTCTTCAAGTTGTAGCCTGGAATCATCTATTCTAGCCCCGTTCGCTCTTTCCATCGCTCCCCTCGGTGAAGAAAATTCTGCATCAAGCTATCGATAAAGCGAACCGGAGCTAGAATAGATGTATTTCAGGTCACCTCTTTTGTATCTTATACTAAAGATAATTAGAGTTTTCGATCATTTTCACCAGTATTAAGGATTCAGCTTTCAAGCTGCAGCACTGGTAAAATGGTACCAGCATATGTCTGATCTTGAACATACCGTGACATCATATATATATATACGATATAGATACATCGATCGCGAGTTGTGTACATGAACATGTAGCCTGTGCTAAAATTCACCCCTGTTTCACTATTGCAGTGCTGCTGCACAGGGAGCAGCGTCCCCTGGCCAGCCGGCGCCTCCCGCCTACAAGAAACAACAGGACAAAAGCGACTACCAGTCCGCCATCATCAGAAAATCATCTGTCGTGTATGTTTGCAAAAATTATCTTTAAAGCAAAATGTTTGTCTGGAATTTATTTTAGAAAATTTCTGATAGTTTTGTCTTTTAAAGGATAGGAATATACAGATGGTATATCCACATTTACAAGTAGTCAATTCCATTGGCAACAAATAAGAGTGGCCATGGTTGACGTTAATGAGATACAATACGTTAGTAGTACGAATCGCCACCTATCGACACACAATGTTTAAGGATTGGCCCATACAGTACCTGTATTGCAAAGCATTTGTAAGATTTTACTTCTAATATCCAATAGGCGAAACACACTGGGCAGAAACCGAGACAACCATAGCCTGCGCCTACAAATAAAATCCTATGGTGGCCAAACTCCCCTGGCAAATATCATTTCTATAGCCGGCGTAATTAGTCTGATAGAGACTAGGCCTGAACTCTTTGTACAGTATTAACGAGTTCCTGAATGTGTGGCTGGGTTTGCAGTGCTGAGAGTCACCCGGCGGCTCTGCTGGGAGCTGCCGGTGGAGTGCCGAATGGAGCACCCGATAAACCTGTCAACGGCACGGTGGCGCTTCCGCCGCAGAGAGAGGTGGGAAATATTCTCTTAAGTGATTTAGAACTTTTATTGATTTCTTCCCTAAAGGTACATACATTTTGAACTTCGAATTTGAATATTTTTTTATTTTGAATTTTAAATTTTGAACTTTAAATTTTATCATTACAAAGAAGAGACAAGAAGAGACAAGAAGCTGAATCCTTATACTTCTATCATATTACTTCTACTGTGTAAAACGTATAGATATGTATGTGTTTGTAAACATATGTTTATTGTAATGGGCCCAAAAGTATGTTGTAATGGGCTCAGAATGTGTTGTAATGAACTCGAAAGTAAATGTATAATTCATTCATTCATCCATTTATAAAAAGGTGAACATTCTGACCATAGCTTACTAACTGATGGTATGGAAAGAAACCGGGTTATCAGAAAACACTACGTGACCAGCAAACAAGTCTGATTTTTATTTTTTTTGTTCATATGTTTTGTAGCAGGGAGAACAACTCTACGATCGCAAGCTGCCTGGTCAACCGGACACAATTCCGGGTCGCAGAGTCTCCATTGAAACCAGGTAGGTTCAGCCACAACTTGTCCATTTCATTTGTTAGGAACGCCAGACCTAACAAATGTTCGATTTGCCCACCAGATGTTGTTTGGGGATTCATTTGTTGTAGCAATGCGCAATGTGAACTTGAGATGGTAGAGTGGTAAGGTGATCCTAGAGTATACATGCAGAAGACGTTTTGTCACTTTTGTCACATCCATCTGATAATACATTGTGTTGTAGATGCCATTTCAATTCTGTGACAAAGATAAGTTATAACTGGATTTCTATATATTTCTGGTCTTGATCTAATGAAGAACATTATGTAAATGGTGATTTGCAATTGATCAAGAAATGTTTTAGTTTCTTTGTGGAATAAAGAGGATTTTTAAAGTTAGAATTCAACCTAGAAATGTTCGTGTCTTTTTTCTTCCATCCGTCCCCAAGCGCGCCCACAAATCCGCCAGCCGTACCTCCACACCCGAAGGGTCTGGGCAAGTCTCAGAGCCAAGGGGACATGAACACACCGTCCACTGGGAAGGACGAGACCGAGAAGAAACACAAAAAGAAACCCTCTCTGGCCAAACGTCTCAGCAAGCTTTCCTTGTACGACAAGGGTGGAGACAAGGAGCTAAAGGAAGAACTCAACCCTGCCCAGTAGACTGACTCGAAGGTCCACCAAAATGGTCAGTTCTGTTCATAAGAAAGTGACTGAGAGTTAGTCAAACTCTTTGCATGCCGACGTCTACGTTTTTGCTTTGCATTTTCACCATGAAGCTCCTGGAGTTATGAGTAACGTTATATGCCATCATTATGCTTGAAAAAAAAGTATCAACAAGTATCAACTAGAAATTCAACCTAGAAGCTGCAAAGAAGTCTTGTTTATATCATCATGTCGAATGAAGGTTATAAGTTTGTATGCTGTAAGTTTGTACTTAAGTAGTGTTGCTATTACGTAAAAGTACCTGAAAAAAATTAAATATTTCTGTGTAACGCCAAGCAATGAGTGTGATGAGTCCACTGTATGATAGGCCTGAATATAAGGTGACGGCCCCGCTACCGTCTACTATAGTGACCCTGTTCGGATCATAGAGGTAAATTATTTTTTTAACCTCCTTGTTTGGACCAGGGGCTACACATATGGAGATGGGCACCGCCCCTATACACTGAAAGGCATTTTGAGGGATTTCAAGGATTTAGGAGGTCGTAGCTGGGTAGTGGGTTTCTATTGTCTTTGTTGTGGTGTTGGAAGACGGAACCCTTACCTCTCCTTCCACCGCCCTGGTGCGTTCGTAATTACAGCCCTTAATATATTTGGAATCAAAGAGAGAGTGACTTGGGTTTTATCTGGAATACATGACTGACTATACAGTTTCAGTATGCCTCTAAGGTATTGCTGCAAATCTACTAATAAAATAACAAACTATATGCCTGTTGCCTATGTGCCTTGTTACCTCCATGAAATGTCATGGAGGTAATATTATTAAACCTGATACTTAATATTGAATAACAAAGTGTATGCCTGTTGAGCCTTGTATTAAACTATTACTTAATATCTAAAGATGCACGTTTGTTTGAGTCATGTTTAACTCATAGAAAAGGTTGTCACATGGCACTTTGCACTGTACAATCGACTTCTGAGTACCATTGGACTAAATGCAGCAATGCACAACTAACATACTTCGTACTGTACATCCTACATGCATTCCCCAAGTATAAGGAGAAAACTATTTGTATCTGTAGTAGTGTTGACATGTTTCTGAACGTAATTACAAATCATTACATTTCACCATACTAAAGTATGGGTGAAATATATTGTATTGAGTATTGTGTTTACCTGTACCTAGTCCCTGATATCTAAGTCTATAGTTGGTGTATAACTTACTTTCACCTATCGAGTGACAGTAGTATTTCATGCCAACTTTAGCTCTTAACATCCTATTCATCAGAGGAAAAGAATGTAGGTGGACAAAGTTTGATCTATTCATGTGTGTGAAAAATTGGATGAAAATTGTAAACCCGGCTGTGAGGCATACATTGGGTCATAAGTGAAGTGTAAGGTATGATAGGACAACATGTAATGAATAAAGTACGATGTGACTCTACAAATTGAACATTATTGTGGTATCCTTGATATCTTGTCTTCAGCATTGAGAGATACAGCGACGAAAGTTGGGTAAAAGTAGCACATGATACGTAAATTTCACATTCTCGAAATACTCTTTTAACTGTACACACATCAATTGGAAACTTGTTGCATAGATATACATAATGTCTTACATTTTCATGGTAGCAAAATATAATTTACAGATGATTATCATATAAAATCTATTAACTCTTAAATCTCTATAAACGTTTCTTAAAGTACAATCAAGTCTTTAAATTTCATTCTGATATTACACTCAATTCTTGTTGCAATAATTGACTTTCCGTAAAATTCATACAGGATTTTTGACGTTATCAAATCTTTATAGATTGACTGGTCTTCGGTTTCAGAAGAAAACACATCAAAAATTACATATCAAGAAATCTTTATAATAAGTAGAGAAAATAGTTGTACAAAAGTATAGTCTCTTCATAGAATATATCTTTGATAACTGATATTTTTTACATTTCGAAGAGACTTGAAGAGAAACATGAACGCAGGGAGCGTATTTCAGCACTAAGGACAGGGAATGGGGAAGGCCCATCATAGCTAAGGACCGAAAAGGTCCTTCAGCACTAAGGACAGGGGACAGGGAAGGCCCTTCAGCACTAAGGCCAGGGAAGGTCCTTCGGGACTAAGGACAGGGAGGGTCCCTCAGCACTAAGGACAGGACAGGGAAGGTTCTTCAACACTAAGAACATGGAACAGGGAAAGCCCTTCAGTACTAAGGACAGGGAAGGTCCTTCAGCACTAAGGACAGGGGGCAGGGAAGGTCCTTCAGCACTAAGAACAGGGGACAGGGAAGGCCCTTCAGTACTAAGGACAGACAAGGTCCTTCAGCACTAAGGATAGGAGCAGGTAAGGCCCTTCAGCACCAAGGAAAGGGGACAGGGAAGGTTCTTCAGCGCTAAGACCAGGGGTAGGGGAGGCCCTCTAGCACTAAGGACAGAGGAGGCCCTTCAGCACTAAGGACAGGGAGGGTCCTTCAGCACTAAGGACAGGGGGCAGGGAAGGCCCTTCAGCACTAAGGACAGGAAATTCATTCAACAATAAGGACAAGGGAAGATCCTTTAATACTTCTGTATCTGTATCTTTTAGCCAGTATATCTCTTTGGCATACCACACCAGAATTGCAGGCCCGCTGTGCAGCAGCAGCTGTTTACACTGAATGACTTTACTTTGGCTGTTGAGGGACAGTAATCAACAATGTCATTCAGAATCTAGCTACAGGTTATAATCATAACAAAATGGGACATATTCAACTCACTCTGAGGATTTTGTTCTTTTTACAAATGTTTTGGTTTTCCTTGTGAAAACCAGTCCTTTGATGCTCTTTGGTGACTTGGCCTTTATGTTTGTCTGTGCACCTTGTTCCAAGGTGTGTTCAGCTCCCATGGTGCTCATTGGCTGTACAGAATGAGGTGAGATAGCTGGATGTTCTTGTCCTTTGGGGTTTGACCTTGTCCTATCAGCTAACTGGGTGTAGCTGCTTTCAGCCACCCTCAGTCTCTGTGCTTCCTCTGGTGTTAGTAACGATTGATACTCGTGGCTTCCAGAATATTGGAGTCCATCTGTAAACTGGAAAGGCGTGATGTTCACATCCAATGGGGATGCCGGGATAGGTGGGAGACTCCTCTGTGACATCATTGACCTCCCTGCAGGGAGGGCACCCTTTGGCGGGAGTTTAGGAGGGGAATTGCTGGCAAGATTTGTAAAAGGAGGGGGGATGTTCCCTTCACTGTGTGATCTATGGAGTGCTGGTCTGCTCACAGTATTTGTAGTAGAAGAAGGGGCCAAACTCGTAACTTGAGTTGCGAAGAAAAAAGGATTTTGGCCAGGTTTTTCTATATCCACCGAGGCTGACCTCTTGTGCGTAGTGATTGGTTGAGCAGTACTGTCTCTGCTAGCTGAAGCTAGCTGGCTGGCTGTATAGCTGCCATCACTAGGTGATAATGTTGGGGAAAACACAGAAAGGTCGTTGAAGCTTCCACTCTTATTAGACAGGGGTGACATGGGGAAAACAGAAACATCCTGGAAGCTACCACTTCTTCTGGGAGGGGAGGAGAAGGACTGGAAAGGTAAAGAATGATTGAGAGAGAGCGGACTCATGACCTCATACTCAGAAGAAGATGATTGAGTTGTGGAACTCCTAGGAGACCAACTTGTTCTCATTGCAAGGTATGTAGAGTTGGTACTGTCTGAAGAGGAAGAAGGAGGAATGTTGACAACATTGGACCTGCCAATGGATGCTGGGTCCTTATCTGATGAGCTTTGCTGTGATTGGCTACCAAAGGAGCCAATGAGAAGCCCTGTCTCAGTGTCTTGTGGGAAAGACAGGTGTCTGGACTGGTTCCTGTTATCTATCGATGACACTGAAAAACAAATAGAGTAAGCTTTGCAATTAATAAGTAAAGGTACTGTATCAACTTACAGAGCAGAGCACCAATGAAACAAAATGCAAGCAACAAATTTTGATATTTTACAACCGTAACAGTTGTTTATAGATTATGTACCACACTTACTCTTCTGAAATCAAAACTACAAATACGGAAAGAGGATACACTCATCCAAATGCATGTCAACAAATCAACAAAAAAAGACAATATACCTCCAATATTATCACAAGTCATCCTCCTCAGTGTGGCGTATTCGGAGCACATGTCAGGGTCAAGTTCATGAGCTGCACTTCCTTTTCTCCTGCCAGCTGTTTCCTGTTTGTTTGGAGACTTGCCAGCTTTTTCCTGTTGGTATTGAAGAAACATGATGTATAAGCTAAATATAAAGTTCACGTCCCTCCCACACTATATGATGTATAGGATAATGTCCATATCCATTTCCATAGCCCTTGGGCCACCACAGCTGTGCAAGCACCACAGCAGGAGCTGGTATTCACTGCATGATGGTATGCAATGAAGATGGACTTGATATACAGTATGGGGCAAGTCTTTGGATAGAAAAGCACTGTAATCTTTGAAAAGAAAAAAAAAGAATTTAGCTGAGATTTTTTTTTAATTTTGACATTTTTTCGAATTTTCAAATTGCCACATTTCTGAATTTTTTTTCTTCGAAATTTCTTTTCAGATTTTCTTTTTTATTTTTCAAAATTTTCTTAATGAATTTACAGTTCCCTACCTGGTCGGCCATCTTGGCCTGCTTCTGTACAAACATGTCCACCTGAGTGTCGATGGATATTTCCTGACCCGGGTGGGTGATAAACATGTACACACCCTGCCCCATGGGTGCCTGACGACCCGCCTCGAAGCTGAACTTCCCATCATCCTCTGCTCCATAGCTCCGCAGACTCTTCAGCGGCCACTGGGCCAGAACACACCTGGACACCTGTATGGAACAAGGACAATAAACAGTCGTTACTAAGTTTTAACATCCCGTCCTAATAAGGAGTGTATTGCAACCCTTACCAGTAGCGTGCATGTCAGCCGAGGGCCTACATGCAGGATTTGAACTCCCAACATCTTGGTCAAGAGGTGGGGTCACTATTAAACCACTGTTTTATGCACCCTATGACTGTCTTTAAAGTTTGTGAAATCACATCAATGTATTGCTCTATTCTACACAACATTGATCAATTCTACAAGCTATTGTTTTATACAGTACTAGGTTTAAACTGACCTCCTGAGCCAGAGTGAGGCCCCACTGTGACACATGCAGCAGACACTGCTGGCCCTGGGCACCGATTCTCTTTGCACTCTCAGACGCTGCCGGTCTCACTGTAAAGTACTGCCCTGTAGCAAAGTCACACAAAAAACTGTGTAAAAACCTGCATTTTGAAACAAGTCAAAGCTAGTAAAGCATAAAACTGTAGTCGAATCTTAGAGAACCAATGTCTCACCTTTGCTTCCAATCCTGTTGTTGAATTGCATGAGACAATGACAAGAGAATTGTTATAGCTCAAATGTTTTAGTGATACTACATTATTCAGAAGGTTGGACATTCAAAAACATGAAATTAGACAACATAATTTTTTTCCTATTAGCTTCCTCATTTTTTCCTTGAGTATGGGTTAATGGAACATGGTGCTACTGTATGTATTGTTATAAACAGTAAATAAACCCTTTATGGGAAAATTCACAACTGCCCAGGTTTCTCTCTAGCAATATTATGATGGGGTTGCACCAATTTGTTATGATTTGAGCACCACCCTGTCAATTTTGAAATTCATATACTGTAACCTTGCTTAATTGAAATTTGCTTGTTTGCCATTGATTTTCACTATCCCCAGACTTACACTTATGAAGCACCCCCTTTAGATAAATGTCTGGGATTCCTGAATGCACTTTGTCTCACCAGGCAAGTCGTCCTTCAGCTTAGCCTGTATCTGCAGGTGGTGGACCCAGAGGTCCAGGCTAGTCTGGTCGGCAGCTGCCAGTCTCCAGGTGGCTCCAGGTGTAGTGACGTCAAACACCTGCGTCCTGCCCTTCACCAGGCCTTCACGTTTGTACACACAGTAGTAGGGACTCAGGCTAAGGCTTTCTGTAATCAATTTAATGATACATCTTCTTGTATGATTTGGATGCTACATGATTATGTACTTTATTAATACTAGGACCGAGGCTTGCCTGTACATATTATGAAGAAAACTGGGGACTTACAAACACGTCAATCAGAGATGGCCGACTTAACCCCGAAAAATAGTAGGCACCCTCTGGCTGAACATGCAAAAACTGTACTGCAGAAAAATATACACATGCACACACACAATTGCACAAGCACACACACACACACACACACACACACACACGCAAGTCTACGAAAACCACGCCTTCCGCACTGGTATTCCAGTGCTGAATCAACGGACGAATCGGCCTCAGCACTGGTTTTCCAGTGCTGACGAAAGTTCAGCACTGGTTTTCCAGTGCTGAAGAAAGTTCAGCACTCGTTTTCCAGTGCTGAAGAAAGTTCAGCACTCGTTTTCCAGTGCTGAATCGCTGTATTCCAGTGCTGAGTTTCTTCCAGCACTCGTTTTCCAGTGCTGAAACTTTTCTCAGCACTCGTTTTCCAGTGCTGAATGGAGTTCGGCACTCGGTTACCAGTGCTGAATGGAGTTCGGCACTCGGTTACCAGTGCTGAATGCGCGACAGAGCGGCAGTGCCAGGTCACGGGTCATGTCAAAGGTGATTCAGCACTGGTTACCCAGTGCTGAAACCGCCGTCAGTACTGGAACCGAGTGCTGATGTACAAAAACCACGCCTTCAGCACTGGATTTACCAGTGCTCGGGGACAATTCAGCACTGGAAAACGAGTGCTGAAAAATCCCCAGCACTGGAAAACGAGTGCTGAAAAAAACTCAGCACTGGAAAACGAGTGCTAAAAAAACTCCGCACTAGAAAACGAGTGCTGAAGTGTTTTCAGCACTGGAACGTTTTTTTTACCAGTGCTGAGAGAAGAATAGTCGTAAGAAGTGCCGCATGGTCACTTGAACTTACGTACTTTGTGATTCATTTAGAATAAACAATGACCAACTTTATTCCGACACAATTTTGTCATTTTGTTCATTGTGTAATTGTATAATAAATATAGGTGTGAGGGATGTGTTACAAATAAAGAACTTTATTTCTTTCTTTCTGGTCTGACATGCGTTCACCAGTTTATTTATGATTTTGTACATGATGCGTTGTGTAGACATAGTTGTATTCACCGGTTTATTCGTAATTTTGAACACGATGTCTGTACATAGGTCCGTTTACCAGTTTATTAGTACGGTAGTATTATGCGAATATAAGTCTGACTATGTTTAGTTAGTTACTTCAGGGAGGTTTCTTTTGTAACCTTGCTTGTCTCAGCACTCGGTTTCTAGTGCTGACGTCGAGTTCTCCAGTGCTGAACTCCACTCAGCACTGGTTTTCCAGTGCTGAACTCCACTCAGCACTGGTTTTCCAGTGCCGAACTAAACTCAGCACTGGTTTTCCAGTGCTGAACTAAACTCAGCACTAGTTTTCCAGTGCTGAAGCCACTTTCAGCACTGGAACCGAGTGCTGAAAAAGGAGAGCGTGGTTTTCGTAGTTTTGCCACACACACACACATCATCATCATCATCCGACTCTATCTCACCTTTTGATACAGAGACCTCTTGTGGTTCATCTTCGTAGCAATGCAATGTGCTATTGCCATGGCAACAATGGAGGATGAAGAAAGCTCTCTTCCACGACACAGATCCTTTCAGCTTGAGTTGGAAACCTTTCTGTGAACCATGAACATGCTTACATTTTTCCAACCAGCCCTGGTAGAGAAGAAAAGCAAAATTTGGTCAGAAATCAGATCTTGACGTCGTCCTAAGTTGACAAAATACCCCGCCCCCAATTAGGTAGGGTTAAACTTTAGGCTAATCGTGTATGTTATGAAAATAGGGGAAAGTTCAAGCAATACAGGTTTCTCAATGTCCCGTGCACTTCATAAAAAGGGCTTGCAAAATCATGAAAATACTTGTCTCTAAACAAGGACTTGTCTCTAAACTATGTTGTTTACTGCATTTGTTGCTGTGCGTCCTTGAGAACACCAACGTAAATGCGCTAAGCTATGTATTTTTATGATCATCAAACTTGTTTTTTCAGGTCGCGACCGATCGTGACTTGTTGGTAAAAGCTTAAAAGTAAATCTTTCTTCGTAAGAGGATCAACGATCTAACAGACATTACGGAGAGCAGTGGTATAAGTTACCTGCCCCGAAAGTAACAGACAAAAGATAGGTTAAAACTTAGCTCGTACCTTGAACACCGTCTTGTTTTCCGCCATCCCTTTCGAAAACATAAACTTCCGCATATGCGCGCGCACATTTACCAAGAGCGCGCCTAGCGATTTTATTGTAAACTGCAGTATTCCATGTTTGACATGTTTAGTCGGGCTTCACAGTGGTCGCACTTCGAGATTCCTGTGTCCATTGATACTTCGTCTTTAGCAATTTTAGCGACTGAGTTCAACGACAAGACACGTCTTAAGACGGAGAGTGCTTTGAAGACGTATCTACTCCCGCGACATTGCCGAAAACGCTAAAACGCGACGTTTTCCTTGCTTGGTAAAGTGGGAGGGGGGCCGGAGTTGTTACGACTTCTTACGCTTTACCAGTCCTTCAGGTATTTTTGCGACGCCTTGAAACCGGACTCCTCGGGCAGGAAGCTTTAAGTACACATGTACAGCCGGGGGAGTGGAGCCTTGACTCACCGACATTTTGGGACTTTGCGAACGCGACGTGCTAGATCTTATTCTAGTCGTAAAGTCTCAAGAATTATGAAGAACATCGGAAGGAAGACTTTGTAGCTCCGAATCTAAGACGTCTGCGAACTGAGAACTGGGTGAGTATGGTTCACTAACAAGAAGGTCTAACATGTACCACTTTCTATTATACGATAAACACTACGCCTCTCCAAATCTTACAAAGTTCAGAATAGCTTTGGGACCAAATTTAGACACTCCACTGCACTGTAGAGTCCGTGTTAGTTACGTAACCGATGATAGTGATCAGCGTTGGGCGTGTTTATGAAGTCAGTGTGTGTGTCGTGCACACATCCCTCTGTCTAAACATACAAACTGTAGGACTGACCAATGTGAATCTTTTTTCAGTGTTATTCACTGAATGTGCCATTGATGAAGAATGATTTCAGAAAATAGAATTGAATTAGTGTGAGATCGAGAGAACAGAAGGCTTGTTAGTGCAATCAACCAAGTGGAAAGACCGAATCAACAGATTATCGTTGTTCTGTGCCAAATCTACTCTCCAAGCAGAGGATGGGTTCCGGCAGGTTTTTGACTTGTTTTTAGGCGTTTTTGTCGGCCTTTCTACTTTTTCATCTTTTTTGATGAAAAAGTAGAAAGGCCGACAAAAACGCCTAAAAACAAGTCAAAAACCTGCCGGAACCCATCCTCTGCTTGGAGAGTATGCCAAATCATCAATAGTCACCACTCACCAGCATGCTTCCTTATTTGTAAAATGTAAGGTCATGGGAGGGGTTTGGGGCCATCTAGTGTTACATAGTGTTACATCATGGTATACTCAAGTCTCCACCAGACCTCTCTATCAGTCTACAGGCTGAAAAGTCTACTCTCCAAGCAGAGGTTAGGTTCTAGCTTGTTTTGGACATCTTTTCAGGTGTTTTTATCAGGCTTTTGTTTGAGCTGGTAGAGAAAAAAGAAAACCTGACAAACTAGATTTCTTTTACTAGTTTTAGCCCTATAAAAAACACTGACAAATGTGGAAAAAACAAACAAGCCAGAGCCTAATTTAATAACCTGCTTGTCCTTAATTGGAGAGGATGACAATTTATGTTGTGGAAATTCCAATTGTTTACATGGGGTGTAGTGATATCAATTAGTTAGAGTTTAGGTGTGAAAACTAGTTTGTAACCTGAGTTGGATGCTTTTGTATGTTAACTATGTTTTCATTATATTCTAATCACCTGGTCAACCAGATTGAAAATCTATTGTGTTGAAATAGAAAGTAAACAATTCAGATCCTAAACCATGACAAAACACAGGTGTTGTGGTACTTGCTTTCAGAGTTTAGTCTCTTTTAAAGTTAACAGGAGGCGAGGTGACTGATGAACTTAGAACAGTCAATTGAATCCCCCCAGGAGTCCTTTCACCAGACCTTACTTGTATATTATTAAGTACTTCTATTGCTTTCACTCCATTCAGAATTAGGTTCTTTCAACCCACATTATCACAATGTAAGATAAAGGGGCCAAGTTATTCAATTCATATTAGCACAAATTGAAATCAACTTAGAGGTTACATTGCAGGAAAAACAGTCATAAAAAAATGTATCATAATTTAATGTTAAACTGGTCTAAAGATGAAAAATGCCCACAGACTGATTAAGGTGATAATATTTCAATACAAACACCTTGCTGATAAGATGTAGATGATTATCATGCTGTAAGGTGATCCAGTGATGTTTATTTCATGTTTTGGGGCAAACAAATTTTTCTGAAGAAAAATCTTTAAAGAGCCTTTTCTTTATGCTTGTACCCAGCAGGTAGACAGAGATGTCATCAGACGACGAGGACTACCTGTCCCCCAGGTCTACAAGTGTGAGTAACGGGGAGAGCAGCTTCTACACCAGCACTCACACACACCTGTCCAATTCACAGGAGGACGACACAGGTATGACGAGTACTGTTTGATCTTGAATGTCGGATATTTCGGCACCTGGACAGTTTGGCCCCTAGCCGATCAGGACAATTCAGCATCCTGCCTAGGACAGTTTATAGATGTTTCACTGTCAAGAGGATGCCTATTAACTCTAGACCTAACCTCAACGCTAATTCTAACTGAAATCTAATCCTAAACTTAACCGTAACCCTAACCACACTGTTACCACAGCCATAACACAAGCACTACTAGTATTGTCCTTGGCATTCCTTGAATGTCCTGATTGCTAGGGGCTGAACTGTTTTGATGCCTTTAATCGTTTGTTTGCAAGTCCAATCTTGAGTACCGAGTGAGCTGTTTCCAGAATGTGAAATAAAAGAATGAAAAATTTCACAAAAGATCACACACAACTTTTCTCTTATTTTTTTTTTTTTGCTGTTGTTCCAGACCTGAAGTTCTCAGGCCGGTCCAAGCTGAGTGAAGACAGTATTGATGAGTTCATGAGTAGCTGTGGAACCTATGTCTCCTATAATGCACGTAAGTACATGGCAGTGGAACTCACAGGTTTGCAGTTAGCAGTAAAAACAGATCTATAGCAGGAAAACTTTCTCAGCTGTACGATCCTCCCTAAAATATCATCCCTTAGCAGGCTCCCCTTAAAGTGAGTATGTACATGAAGAAAAAGAAATTCAATAAAGACAGACAGGTAAACTCTAAAAGTTAACTGGTTTTATTTCACTGTATTCCATTCATTGTTGTAGTACGTATGGTGCATATGATATTACAATGAACATGCTGTACACAAAGAGGATACAAAACTATGGACAATCGCAGGAAAGAAAAATTAACGTAAGCTATAAGAATACAGTACACATCAATAGAAAAGACATACAGGTAAAGTTTACTGCATTTTTCCCTTGTTGTAGGGTATTACAATGGACAAGTCATCACGACCTTGTCGTCTAAGAACACACTGTTCCGGGCAGAGTTTGACCTTTAACACTGTATACAGGAGCTGCACGACGCAAGAATACAGGTTTGTCTCATTTTTACAAATGCACTGTATCTGAAAACCAAGAAATTGGATTGGTGTGGCCTTTCAGCACATAACACTTTTTAAAATTGCTGCTATCCGCCATATATTTTACATGCAGTTATTAAGTGAAATTGTCTGCAAGAACCCTCAGGTGCCATATTATACTGTCACAACACTCACAATGCTCTACTCTGTAATTTCCTGGCAGTAAATCATATCAATTTCGAAGACATGTACAAGCAAATTGGAACAATGTTTTTCTACCCTAGTTTGGATGTATTATTCATGTCAGTGTAACACTAATAGCCACAGTCTATGGTAGTGGTTGACTAGTTGTGTACCTATACATGTACTACGTAAAATGGATAGAAAAAACGGTTGATGTATGTTTCTTGAGTGAAATTTGTTGTGTATTTCGCTTCTGTAGATTGAGTTTGTGTTCATTTGATTACATGTGATTTTTTTGTAGGCAGTTACTAGCAACAGCTTATAATAATCTCACTTCACTGCAGTTGTAAGTGCAGAAACACAGACACACCCACACCCACACAGACACCCACACTCAAAGATATAACGTTACACTCACAGACATTCCCAAACAATCCTTCACTCCCTTGGGGGTGAAATGAAAGGACTCTAAACTAGTACAATTGTATTTTTTTATCAACTCTCACAGATTCCTAGTGAGGACGTCTCAGCAGCCATTGCCAGCATCCTGGGCGACCCCAAACTTCGCACCTACATCTTCTTCTACTCCACAGCCTTCACCATCTTCATGGCCATGCTGTGTTTGTTCATCCTGTGGTCAGACTTTGTGACTAGTCTGTACAAGTACCTGCCCAATCTCAGCCTACCACTGATCATGCTAATCGCGCTGGTGGCGGCGGCATCCGTGGTCGCGCTGCTGTTCTTTCTGATACACTGGAAGATGAAGAAGGTCAGGGCATTTGATATTCTCTTTTGGTTGTTCGTCTAGTTTCTTCAGAAAATTATTCCAGGTTTAGTCTACAGCTGTTTGCCAGATCAAACAGAATTAGTGACTGTTGTAGATTGTTTAGTTTTGTCCCCATAGTCTAGGCAGTAGTACATTAATACATTATGTCTGTCTCTTTTATTGTATGTGTAAATGTGATGAAAATATTTCAGTATCTGTATTGTACAACATAGTTGTATCTAGTGCAGCATTACAATGTATATGCTAGAAATATAAAAGTGGCTTCGGATTTGAGTACAAGTAAATTTTTTATTTCAAGACACAGATAACTTTACATGATGTAGACAGTGAGATACTAGACATTTGAAACCTTCAACATATTTACTAGGTAAAATCAGAGTTTATTGTTTTGATGGGAAGCTGACATCCTCCTGATTGCTGCTATTAAGATTGACAGGAACACAGACATCCAACGGTCGCTACTCGGCCAACATTGGTGGGGTAGCAACCATTGGGAGCAGACCAAAGCTAACAGGGCTGGACTCCAGGCTAGGTTTATGAGTTACATGTATTTTGGTGTGAAGCTAACATCCTCCTTGCTTGCCTGTGTTAGATTGACAGAAACACAGACATCCATCTGGCCTGTATCAACGAGACCTTCATTAACCACGGACTGCTGGTGGGCATGACTGACGGGATGATCCACTGCTGCAATCACATCTTCGTATCCTTCCTTATAAAACTTTATAGGATGTTAGACTCGGACTTAATCATCAGTTCTAGGACTTTGAAACTTTGAAACTTTATTGATAATACCACATGGCAGACTTAAGTCTGAATTGGGTAGGTATTTACACATTAGCTCGCATAAAAACGATATCATTATATACAAAGTCCAGATTGTATCAAATGTACAGTTTTAAAAACACAGGTAAGCTTTGAATTTACAAAACAGAACATGATGTAAGGACAGCTGACGATGTAAACATTGAAACATTCATGACAGGATTGTGTTGTTTGGTACAATGGACAATGTTTTTCTTACTGGAGGAGTTTTTAAAAAAAGAATTTTATTTCAATCAGAAAAACATGTACATTTACATAGAAATACAAGCACACCAGCAATGAAATGTAAATTAACAAGACTAACAATAAACAGGGTTCCAAGTTGTAGAGTGACAAGAGTTTTCATAATTTGAAGTTTAAATTCTTACTTTAATTTGTTATGTATAAAACCTCTTGTCAATCTCAATAAGTATAATTTTCTCATATTTTTTAATATCATTACAGCATGTTTTGAAAATAACATATCTAGCAATGCTCAATAACAAAATAATGGCTCTATGTGAGCTGTAAAAACTCTTGCTACAAAAAAAGACTTGCACTTGATGAAGAGTTCTGGGGCTCCCCCATCAATGTGTAAGCACGTCTAACCCCCAGATGATGGGGAACAAAAGATGTAAAACTGGATAGAGAGAGAGAGATGTGTGGAGGAGTTCACACTCCATATTAGAAGTTAGAATACCACTGTCAGAATGTCCTTAACAGACTGGACCAGCTACATTTTGTGTACTATGATGCAGAGCCTTGTATGGTGAGTATTAAGATTTAGCTTCCTTTGTATTTTGTCTTCACACTGTTTATGATGGTTCAGAAAAACCTTTTGGCAATTGGAAAGCAGTGATTTCCAAACACAGTTTGTTTGCATGGCTTGTTCCATTTAAAGATTCTAACAGTTGCCATGTGACTGTCACAGGTATATGAATTATTCAGCATAGTGTGATGAACTTTCTGTAAGTACAAAAGGTACTATTGTTCTACCATGTCGAGCTAGTGGTAGGGAAACACTGGTTAGGTTACATAATTCTTTGTCCTTGCTCCCCTGCATTAGAGATTTATGTTGACAAACTCTGTGGGAAAGAGACATGAACGCAATATGGCCTTTAACACATGTACAGTTGACAAGCTTCAGCCATATTTGTTGATTACCAGAACGTTGCCAAATTTAACAATTACCAGAAACCTTCATTTTTTCCTGGAAATCTATCCTATCTAACTAGATGGTGCTCAGGCACCTGCAAACATCAGCTGATGTCTCAAAATTGTGCGATAATTAAGAGAACACCAGGCGCATGTTGCTGCCAAAATATCATTTACGATTTTGTGCTTGCAGACTTGTTGGCTGATCAGTTTTCCTTCAGTGAGAGTATATTAAACAGATTAATATGTTGTGTGTTTTCCAGGACTGGTTGGCTGAGGTTCTACAGGAACATGATGAAGCTGGGCACCTGGCCCCTGGATACCTGGTATGGACTTTATCAACAGCTGTATAGCTTGTTTGTATTGCATATTTGTTAGACCGCCTCATGGTGTAACACACCAGGTCTGTACTGAAGAGTACAAGCTGAATATCCGGACAGATTTATTTGATCCACTCACACCGGGATGGACCCCTACTCTTTTTGATAGGTGTGGTGGGTTTTTTAGAGTGCTTGAGATGTGTGTCTCTCCTCAAACACGGGACCTCCTATCCAAGGAACTTCCCTGGTCAGAACTAGGCACTCATTTTCACCTGAGTTGAGTGAAGATACACATGTAAGTAGTGTTAAGTGCCTTTCCCAAGGGCACAACATCAGGACCTGTGAGGGATTTAAACTCAATACCTCTGAGTCAACAACATTAACCACAAGGCCGCTGTGTCACCGTATAGATGATGTAAATCTGTCAGTTTTGCAGCTGAATCCGGGGAGAATTTTTCTGTCTCTTGTAAATCTTGGTATGAAACTCTAGCTGGGAATGGCTTACATGTAAATCTATCTGTGAAAAAGGGGCTGTTTTGCCTCAAGGTCTGTATTGCTGAGAAAAGAGAGGACTTAAGAATTAGAGTCCATTGTTCGAGCCATTCTGATCTACACGAAACCAGCAACTAATTTCAATTATTCTCATTTGAACCCAAGATCCCTTTTGCTCAAGTTAATCATCCCTTTCTTGTAGGTTCATGGCAAATATACAAGATTGGAAGCAGAAGAAGAAACTGCTAAGTTAAACCTAAATGTAGATCCAAATCAGCAGCTAGATGTATACAGACTTTCAGGTAAGACATACACATATATCAGTATTCTGAGAGGTTCAGAATCTTACCAAAAGTGTGTCTTCAACCCTCAGGAAAGCAGCCTGTCGTACGAGGCCCTGACCGTGATCAGACACCGACACGAGCGCGAGAGCAGATTGTCAGACGAGGAGTCGCCGCTCCTGTCCTCGGTCAGCAGCACGTCGGGGCCGCAGATGTCTGTACAGTCGGAGACTGACCTGGAGGCCTCCGGGTCAACAATACAGTCCATCAGGTTCACCCCTCATGGGTCTTATCAGGTAATTATAAGGCTGGGTGTTGTCATATATTGTACAGTACATGAGGTTCACCCCACATGGGTCTTATCAGGTGAGGCTGGGTGTTGTCAGATATTATACAGTCCATCAGGTTCACCCCTCATGGGTCTTATCAGGTGAGGCTGGGTGTTGTCATATTTTATACAGTCCATCAGGTTCACCCCTCATGGGTCTTATCAGGTGAGGCTGGGAGTACATGAGTCTTATCAGGTTAGGCTGGGTGTACATGGGTTTTAGTATGTAATTCCGAGTGTTATTTCATTATACAGTCCATCAGGTTCATCCCACATGGGTCTTATCAGGTGAGACTGGGTGTACATGGGTTTTACAAAAAGGCAGGGCAGGGGGTGTATGGGTGTTACCGGGTTAGATTGGGTACAGATCTACACAGGTCTTGTTGCATACTGGACTCTTACCAGATAAAACTGGATGTATGTTGGTCTTTACATCACAGTTCATGTAATTCGTTCTCATCTAATTCATTCCACTTGGGTCTGGGTCCTCATTGTCAAGTCCATTGTGAGTCACTGCATACTGCTCTAAAACATGTCACTATACTGTAGGACTCTAGTACGTATACGTTACATGTGTACTAGTATCTCAAACGTTATTCCACAGTACCTAGACGTTATATCGAACGGGACCGGCTGTTCGAACATAGAATGGCCGATCCCGTTCTCTCGTTTGAATAAAGCCAGTTGTTTGCGAGACTTCATTACGTGCAGTTGTGTTTGTGTTGTCTCCGACTTCTCACACTATATGATATAACTTTCTTTCTTCCTTTTTCACTATTTACAGGAAATGGCAAAGCAGTTCCTGTTGACGTACAGCAGCAAGTACATCAAGTTCCTGGTGAGGGGCGGGCTGGGCACCCCTCGTGCACAGAGGCACACAGACAAGGGGCTCTGTCTCTGTCAGTTTATAGAGAAGTTAGCATTCCACACTGAAGTCTGAACAGTGAACAGTAGACTCAACTCTTACACTAGTGTACAATCAAACCTGCCCAAGATGACCACTCAGGGGACCGATCAAATCTGGTCTATGTGGACAGGGGGTCACTATAAACAGGATTCTTATCATACTTGTGTCAATGGGAAAAATTAGTAAGGGACCAAAAAGTGGTCACATTTGCAAGGTGGTCCTTTGGCAGAGGTGGTTGCTGGTACAGTTTTGTACTGTATGTAACGTTACCAGTGCAATTTTCTGCTACCTTCCCTCCAAACACTTCCAAATGGAATCCAAATGCCACGATCAGGTTCCAGGGTGAGGTTTAACATGAATTTGGTGAGTTTCATTGTACAAAAAATATATTTTGACAGAAACCTCAAGACCTGCACTAGTTGTTTGAAACTTCCAGATCTCCAAAGTGGAAATTAAATGTCAGTTTCCACAGACTGAGGTCTTTAAACTGTAGAATCAAACATTGTACTGACATATATGTAAGCACTCGTGCAATTTTCTGCTACCTTCGCTCTCAATGCTGCAAATGGAAATCTGAATGGATGTAGCTATTGGGTAAGGGTAAGTGCAAAAGTGGCAAGCTATATAAACTGCATAGAGAAGTGTGTATATATTTTGCAAGTGGACAATTATGTCCCTTGATTGTAATTTGTGGATTTGTTTACATTGGCGTATTCATTTCTACTATTTGTGACTAGCAAATATATAGGCTAACCAACAAGAGCAGCCATACAAAGGTTACACAGTGAAAAGTCTTGTCAGACCAAAGGTGGGTAAAAGTCCCAACTAACCTCATAAAAGTTACTGAGACTCAAACCTAGGACACTATGCTATTGCTCCAGTACTTATTCATAACCAACTGGAATAATGTGTTGTCATAGTCCATCACAATATCTGTTGGACTTTTTGTATTGCTTTGTCAGAGATCTTTTGTGCATCTTGTAATTGATGGAATTTTTCACTAGTTGCCTTAAGGAATACATGTATCAAAAAATGTATGGACAATCATGACAAGGACTGGTGGACCAATCCTTTTGAAAAAGGTGAAAAGGTGTCCAGTGTCCCTTCGTAGAGTCCCCTAAGATATTGCCTCACTCCTTCTATGTTTTTTTGTGGGGAGTGTCCTAAGTCAAGCCTAAGTCCTGTCTAGCTGCACCCATATATGATTAAACCAGGGGAAGAAACCCAAGGCTTAGCATGTGTTCATATAGTATGTACTTTATTTGTTCAGTGACTATATCGTAGCATCTTATCTAAAGCTCGGAGCTGATATCTCATGTTGTACTCATAAGAGTTTGTATTCAAACCTTCACAGATACTAATTTTCTCTAATTTTTACAATAATGATATGTGTTATGTCCTGTGAATACAGAATTGGAGCTGATAACATTACCAACAGGCAAATGCTGCATGTGAAAGTGATTCAAATTCATTTTTGCAAACACCGTAAAATACAAAACTTGTGTTCAACGTATCCCAAGTAATGACTTTACCTGGCATCATTTTCAACTTTTTCAAATTTCAAATATTACATTTTGTAGTATTGTATTGTATTGCATAATAGCTTTCTTGCCATTGTACTCTTATTTCTATCACAACATAATATTGTATTGTATATGTAGCACTGGAGCTGCCTTAACATTAGTTACCTCAGTCATAGATAAACTATAATGTATTCATCAATTCAAAAATAGATAGGTATATACAATGCATGTTCTGAATTCTAGATAGTAAGTGTATCACTATAAATGTTGTCTGTATCATGTGGTATTCAAGATACAAGTTGCATTTCAGTATCACATGTACACCAAAACAGGGGTTATTAGTTGATATTAATTTTTCATGTTGGTGTTAAAAAGCAATACGAATATATGGCTGTATGTATGCATATTAGTATAAGCTGCTATACTTATGTAATCCACTGTATATAACGATGTACATGTAGATGCTTATATACTGTATGAGCTGCTAGAAGAACATTATATTTTGTTACCTTCGTACTATGCTGCATTAAACCTATGCAAGTCTGGGTTAAAGACCATGTTGTCTTTTTTGCTATGGTGGATGTGAGTTTGTATGGAAACAACATAACTTGAGAAGCTGTAGATGGATCTTTATGACATTTGGTAGGTAGGTAGGTGGGTAGGTGTAGGGGAGACCAAGGTTGATTTAGATAATGGGATCCTAGCGGCTTCCTATGGTACTGCAAATACATGTACTTATTTACTTTACATGTACTTTAATCCAATAGTATTATAACTTTTCCATCACATATTTGGGGAATATGGACCTTAAGCCGGATCCAAGAGACCCAAAGTATTATGTTAGTGTAGATATACATTACGTGTTTGTTTAGCAGGCCTTTATGAAATTGTATTCGTGTAGATAGAATATCTGTCCGTTGTGATTATACGACCCAGTTTCACCCATGCTACATTAAGTTTCTTTTTTTGTAAATCAGTGCGCACCTGAATGTAGATACATGGTGAACGTACATACACTTTTTCCAAGCACCTTTCTTATAACAACAGGTTATAGCAACTATATTTTATATGTAACGTTGCTCGGAGTTTCTACAGTACTGACAACGAATCTATAGGATATCATTTCAACTGTCCTCTGAGATTTTTTAACATCTCAAAATCAAGTCAAAAGCATCTCCCGATTGGGTCGAAACATTTTTGGCATAAATGTCAAGGTTTTTCGATTTTAAACGAAACGTGAAGAACCGCATTAGGGTTATCATGATCCGTTGTGTATACCAGAGAAGTTTGTCCACAAAATATCAGACACCGGTATGTAAGTTTAAGCTGTAACAGGCTACAAGCATTGGTCCAAAGTGCTCTGCTCAGTCCAATACTAGTATCAATCTGCTGACGCTGTTAATATCTATTTCTTTCCTTACCAATCAAAGTTCAGAGGATATCACCGACACTACTGTCTCGTGATCTAGTTCGATCAATTCACTGCTGCCCAGACTCTGGCGTCGTCTCTTACTACGCCTCCTAGCGACTGAGACGTGGTTTTCACCGGGACTATCCAGGTGCTGAAGGTCGCCTCCTTCCCTGTTCCAGAGCCTCCGAACTCTCCTTCCTACACCGCGGAGTCGTCTTCCTACCCAGCTACGCACGCAACGTTTCTTCGCGTTCTTCAAGAACGTCTTAATGCTTTCGTCGATGGGTAACTTTTCCATGACGGACTCCTCCGCTATGTGCATATTCTTATCTCTCTTGTAGAAGTTGTTAAAGTTTTCCACGATGATCGGGACGGGAAGGGCAATGACGAGTAGTCCCGTGATCACGCACATGCTGCCGATAAGTTTCCCTGGCAGAGTCCTGGGGTAGACGTCGCCGTACCCGATGGTAGTCATAGTCACGAGGGCCCACCAAAACGCGTCAGGAATGCTGTAGTAAAATATGTCAAATGTCCCTTTATACATTGTGAAATATATAGAACATATTATATGTTCGGAAGATGGTGTTTAACATAGATGCACAGGTAAATCCTGAATACATTTCCGATGAAATTGCAAGTTACTGATTTAGGAACAGATTTTCGAAAAATGCAATCGAAATCTTTTAATTCATTTTAATACCTTTCGAAAAACGTGTCCGGTGCGTCCATATCTGCGAAGTAGACACAGCTGGCGTAGAGAACCATCATAGTCAGCATGAAGAACACCATCATTCCTAAGACACCGACGCTGGCGCGGATCGTCTTCATCAGCGTCTGCAGCTCCTTGAAGTGTCTGGAGAGTTTCATGATGCGGAAGACCCTGGTGAGCCGCATGGCCCTGAGGAGGGAGAAGACGATTGAGTTTCCCGGAATGGAGACGTTCGCGGTGATGAGGGGCAGGGTCACGAAGTAGGGGATGATTGCCACGAAGTCGAAAATGTTCAGGAGGTCCTTAACGAAAACTAACTTCTTCGGGCATGAGTAGAAGCGCAGACCTAGCTCGATACAGAACCAAGCCACACAGAAGGTCTCTATTTGGAAGAACGAACTCTGCCCCGCTCGTTCGATGGCTGTCGTGTTGGTGATGTTGTCGTGGTCCATCAGGACCTCCTGGTCTCGGTATTCGGGTAGAGTCTCCATACAGAACACGAAGATGGAGACAAATATGACGGATACACACATAAATGTTATGATCTTTGCGAATATCGAGCTTTCGGGAAAGTCCATGAGTCTCCAGATCGTACGGCGATGTCCTTCCGGCGGCATGTCACATTCGCGGATTGGTTTGGGGAAAATGAATCCCTCAGACTCCAGGTAGCTGCTGATGATGTCACTTCCGAGTCGGAAGAACCGCATCTCGTCCACAAACACGTCAATAGGAACAGACGAAGGACGTATCAACTTGCCTGTCTGGTAGTACCTGGGGTAGACATGATAATGTCAATGATGCACTTTTGTCATCAACGGTATCATATGAAGTACAAAATCATTTATTGCTTTCAAAACCTGTCACTAGACAATTATTGTCGTTTTTTCTTCAGAAATTCAGCTGACAGAAGAGAAGAGAGGCTTTACTGACGCAACACAAATTGCAGTAACGTTCGAACGGTCAGCTACGAAGTATCAAATAGAAATACAGTATAAATCTTACATCCGTTATATCCAAAATTTAATGATACAATCACGTGTGGCTATTCGTGGATTTCTTTATACATGGCTGTCACTGCAATGGTCAGAAATTATGTTGTTTTTTCAGTAATTTTCGTTCTTTTCACGAATCGAAAACTAGTATCTCATCTTTCCATTACTTTTTGGTCTAGAATAACGTACGTTACACACATGATTTACAATTACCTAAAGATAGCTTCAAAACTCGGGCGGTGTCTGTCGAAGAAGAAGTCGTCGCTGTCGGGACAGTAGAACTCTGCGCGTTTCTCGGAGTTCCCCAGGAGAGTTTGCGGGTACCGGAACAGAAGGCTCTCCTTTGTCTCGAACTTCAGCCCGCTCACGTTCAGTCGGATTCGTCTGTCGGGTTGGTGAACGTGCCGGAGACCTAAAAAAGTAAACAATACAATAGCATTAGGCTAGCCCCTGAGGCGTCGTCAAAAAGAGAAGAATATCGTAAGACCAAGCAGAAGTAATAGTCCATGGGCCAGGTCCCTCAAAATAGCCATTTGGTACCAAACAGAGGGACAAAGGGTGACTTACTTTTTTGAAAAGGTTGATTCCTCTACTTTATAATTATGCATGATAATAATGTCAAAAGTCCAGCTTTTTAGGAATTATCACGTGATATGGTGACGTCATCAAAATGGACTTCGATTTTTGGGACTTAATTCAGAGGACTGGGACAAAATATCAAACATCGATAATTTTCGGTGAAAATCGGTTTGTAGGCAAAAGATACCACAGGAATCACGAAATAGTATGTTTTTGGTTGATATTTTGACTCTATAAGAAGCTATGAGTCTTTTAAGTCCATTTTGGGGGGTAATTTTGTGTAAGAAAATGTATTGTTTACTTTCCAAAATCAGGCATTTATTTGGGCTACCTATGGGGTCTTGTGTTATACATTATGTTGATAGGCCATATCATTTTCTGCATTTTGGGCTTTGAATCAACAAAATCCGTCAAAAATATCAGGAGTTATAAGGGTTTTAAGAATTACACCCAACGGCCATGTTATCAAATCGCCGCGAATATTGCAATGCATCATGGGTAATTTTAAGAGGGTCTGTCTGTAATTATACCTCGTAGCAAAGGACAAAATGTCAATTTTTTAAAAAAATTTTGGGTGGTGGTAAGGCCTTGGTGCAATTGTAGAAAAATGGGTAAGTTTTGGGTTAACTGGTGGTCACCGGTTGCCATGGAAACGGTCATTTTTTAAAGATGGCGAATTTGTATCTGCAAAGGCTCAATCTCGTCAGGAATACACCATCTTTGGCCTACAGAAACGCCAACTAATTAACATATATTCTACATGCCTTTGACATATAATTTACATCTTTATCTTGATTTAAATAATATTTAGATAAACCTGCATAATCATACGTTTAAAGGTGCAGCAAATGTTTAAACATAACCTGTTTTGATTGATTTTTGATATTGACTTACTGACAAAAAGCTGTTAATCGGGAATTCATGAAATAGCCATTTGGTACCAAACAGAGGGACAAAGGGTGACTTACTTTTTTGAAAAGGTTGATTCCTCTACTTTATCATTATGCATGATGATAATGTCAAAAGTCCAGCTTTTTAGGAATTATCACGTGATATTGTGACGTCACTCAAAGCCATAGGGCGGACAAAAATCATCTAATATATTCAAGGGTAATTTGGTTTTGATAAATATCAACTACATTTCATGCGTCTTTATACGTTTAATGAAATATATTTACGCTGATTTCTTTAACGGTTGCCATGGAAACGGTGAAAATGACGTTTTCTCACAGGAACGTTATCAAACAAGCCATTTTGAATGCTTGTGAATTTCAGGCATAAACAAGACTTGGCTAACGACGCCAAATGATCCATCAATGATCCATAGGACTCTTAGAAAATATCTTAGCTAGGTAAGAAGTAAGTACAAGTTGTTTTACCTATTAGTAAGATATCAGGTGACATGCGCCATTTTGGCGGCCATCTTGGATCTGATATATGGCAGTTTCAACTGCTAAATTACGTACTAAATACCAAGATTGATACCATCCTGCTAAATGTTCTTAACATGGCTATAGCTTGAGATACATAGGCATTCATGGTCACCGGTTGCCATGGAAACGGTCATTTTTTAAAGATGGCGAATTTTTATCTGCAAAGGCTCAATACACCACCTTTGGCCGGGCCTACAGAAACGGCAACTAATTAACATATATTCTACATGCCTGTAACATATACTTTACATCTTTATCTTGATTTGAATTATTTATAAACTTGCATAATCATATGTTTAAAGGTGCAGCAAATGTTTAGACATAACCTGTTTTGATTGATTTTTGAAATTGACTTTTGACAAAAAGCTGTTCGGGAATTCTTAGCGATCAGTAGGGCAGATCTATTTGGTTGATATACGGTCAAGTTACAGTTTGAACCTATGAGATACACCCTAGCGGACTTCTGACGGCTAAACCGTTGCTAACTGCGTTCAGCGGTTGTAAAATTTGAAACTCAATGAGGCACTGCACTTGAAGAGCATAGTGCTGGTGTTCGACCAGGCACTATATGCAAAAGCTACAGAGATCATATGGAAGCACCCTCATACATTTAAGGACATTGTTCCAACTCTTCTGTCTGTCATTCATTCATATTCATTCATTCATTGGAAAGAGATTCCAAGATGCTGGTTGAGAGATTTATGCGAAGAATCACACTCAAGCAGAAAAGATTGTGTTCTATGGCCTTCTTAATAAGGCCACATCACGCACTCTCTACCTCTATTTGATAAACTTAGAATTTTGAATATTTTTGACATAAACAGATTTCAACTTGCTCTTTTCACAGCCAAATTCATTAACCATAATCTGCCTGATACATTTGACGACTTTATTAATCAGGGCTCGAAATAGTGGGTGCATGTGCACCTGTGTGCACCCAAAATTGGAACTGTGCACCTAATTTTTGACTGTGGGTGCACCAGTGCACCTAGATATCTTGTAGCCTATAGGATAAGAGTACTATTGTACACTAGTATACAGAATATCCTTTAAATGCAAGTATCAGAAAAAGTCATATAAACTTTTGTTGTACTTTATTTGATGTATCACTTGCTTGAAATTTTAAGGTTAGTTATAGAATTACAGATTGAACTTTGTAATTTTGTTTTGCTGACATTCAACTTTATTCTATATGGTGCACCCAAAATTCTTTCTGTGCACCTTATTTTTTGCGTTGGGTGCACCAGCGCACCTATTTCCAAAAATGAATTTCGAGCCCTGTTAATTTTCGCTCCCAGTTTCACAATTACCAAACACGTCAAAGCTCAAAGTTACACATCCCTCTATTCAGAACTTCTTTAGCCCAAATGAGTGTAAAGTTCAAATCCATCAATGTTTGGAATAGTCTCCCCACTCCCTAAAGAATTTTACTTCTGTGATAACCTTCAAATGTCATCTTCGAGCTCATCTTCTTTCAAATCCCAACTACTTCTAAATATTCTTCTTAATACAGTATATCTCTGGTCTGGTCATGATTTGATTAAATATGCCTTGATTGTCCTTATTAGTTTGTTAACATTTTGAGAAAGGTTCTATTGTACTTTAAAATTCTGGTCTTGGCTAATTTAATTTCTTACTTTTAATCTGTATTATATTATCAGTATTCGATTTTTCGTTTTATAGTTGTTCATTATGTTTATTTCATCATTTGTTATACCTAAGTTCGTTATTTATCATATCACTCTTGTAATCGTCATTTGTTAAGTTAAAAGGAGGAGGGCTTCTATAAACCTTGCAGGCTTGTTGCCTCCCCCTGCACATTCTTTTGTACTTCCAATCAATTCATTATTGTTTTTGTTTTTATGTGCAAATAAATAAAACAAAAAAACAAGTAAATTTTATGGATGACACCAGCGCGCACATTGATTTTCGCCAGATTTTGAAATTTAAAAGATTTTTATCCATCAGCAATGGTCAATATACCGAAAATGGGGCTAAATGTTGCGAATGTTGCCTGTCAGTTCCATCGCAAGAACGTACTATATGCTGTAACAGTTGTACTCGTCGGAATGTTGAAAAATCTGTAGAAATAATGTTGTAGAATTAGTGTGTATGCAATCTCCAAAAAAGATTGCTCCTCTTCACAACCTTACAGGAACACACACATACACAGTACAGCCCTCATACCAAACTTGTAGTTGGAATTAGTTTGTAATTGCTGTGACATTATATTGTCAACAACTTGTATTGCAACTGGCCGATGTGTTATTCTTGAATGAAACAATTCGATAACAAGGTCAGATGAAGTAACTTATGCCATGCGGTTTAGGTAGACCATTGTCTAGCTGTCTGTCCGTTGAAGACAGAATAAAAAGGCGGGGGATTTCCGAGATGTGTCTTTATTCAGACGGTCAGGACAGCGGAGAGAACTTCAGTTGAGGCAAAGTGAGCAGAGCCAGCATTGTGTAGTCACAGTCAGTCTGCCCCATGACTCAGGGGAGTCCAGTGCCTAGTGTACGGAAAACCCTGTCTCTGCGTTCTTGATGTGCTATGCAAACCCGGATGTAAATTTATCATGATTATAATGTTGACGTCATTGTTAGTGTTTTATTGAATATAGTCATGAAGTACTTGGTTGTAATACCATGTTTTGTCGCTACCATTCCTTTTACATGCTTTATGGTATTCACTTTGAAAATGTAGATATCTTTTTTTTGCCCGCCCTTGTTTTTCTGACCGCACCCAATTTGGAGTCTGCAGAGGATGTCATCCATAAAATTTACCTGGTGTGGCCTATTTCCATAAAGTCTACAGAACGAGAACGCCGAGGGTCGGAATGTGGGAATCAATTCCGAAATACTCAGCCCGAGCACAAAGTACTGCAGTGGAAAACAATAGTTCGGAGACCTCATATCTTCATGAGACATAAATTGCGCAAATTAGGCCCTCATTTGCATAATTTATATTCAACCATGCTCACTGCCACAGAACTTCCAAATGCCAAAAAGTATAAAATTCCAGTTTATCTACAAATATGTAATTACAGTATTTTCTCATTGATTATGCAAATTATGTCTTATTTTGCATAGCTTTTATCTATCAATATGCTTTATTTCCCGGTTCCATATGTTGCATTTTTAAACTGTCGTACCATTGAATGGTGTGGGTTTATAAGATTTCTCCATTAATTATGAAAATTAGATTCTGATTTGCATTGTTACCATTTCATCATATCAAATAACACTTACACTATCCACATAATATAAACAAGTTTACACGTTTGGCTGTACATGTATATCCTTTTGTGGTTTGACCAGTAGATGTCGGGCCTCTGGGGAATATTTGAACCAGTTTCGAAACTAACAGGTGAAAACTGTAACAACACGCCTAGAATGAAAATATAGATTTTCCTCGTAAGTTACTCAAATGTCAATGGGACCGCCTTCTTTTGTGACTCAAAACAGTTTCAAACATATTGGCGGTATTGCGCCTATACACTAACAGGTATCTTCTAATTAATTTTGTACCGCGTTTGCCGATTTTTAGCGCACCTTTTTGGTTAACTTATTGAAGATTTTTGAAACATTTTGGTGCATTGGTGACAATGCGCCGTGCAGATATGCAGAGTCACTAACAATGCAGTGAATGGGAACCGGTTTGGGATTTTGGGATTCGGTGCAATTAAACGGAATGTGTGTTAATCCGAGGTGCAATTACAGTAAGTGTCTTCTTCTGTATCATAGAGATCAATTAACACGTTCTCAAGTATGTAGGAGAACACATTCCCCAACCTTGATATCAGTCTCAGGTCTCTGTAAACCGTTGATCAATCTTGAAAGTTAACAGAAATGGAGTAGGCAACAATTTGACCGTATATCAACCAAATTGATCTGTACTACTGATCGCTAAGAATTCCCGAATAACAGCTTTTTTATCAAAAATCAATCAAAACAGGTTATGTTTAAACATTTGCTGCACCTTTAAACGTATGATTATGCAGGTTTATCTAAATATTATTTAAATCAAGATAAAGATGTAAATTATATGTCAAAGGCATGTAGAATATATGTTAATTAGTTGGCGTTTCTGTAGGCCAAAGATGGTGTATTCCTGACGAGATTGAGCCTTTGCAGATACAAATTCGCCATCTTTAAAAATGACCGTTTCCATGGCAACCGGTGACCACCAGTTAACCCAAAACTTACCCATTTTCTACAATTGCACCAAGGCCTTACTACCACCCAAAAGTTTTTTAAAAAATCGACATTTTGTCCTTTGCTACTAGGTATTTTACAGACAGACCCTCTTAAAATTACCCATGATGCATTGCAATATTCGCGGCGATTTGATAACATGGCCGTTGGGTGTAATTCTTAAAACCCTTATAACTCCTGATATTTTTGACGGATTTTGTTGATTCAAAGCCCAAGATGCAGAAAATGATATGGCCTATCAACATAATGTATAACACAAGACCCCATAGGTAGCCCAAATAAATGCCTGATTTTGGAAAGTAAACAATACATTTTCTTACACAAAATTACCCCGAAAAATGGACTTAAAAGGCTCATAGCTTCTTATAGAGTCAAAATATCAACCAAAAACATACTATTTCGTGATTCCTGTGGTATCTTTTGCCTACAAACCGATTTTCACCGAAAATTATCGATGTTTGATATTTTGTCCCAGTCCTCTGAATTAAGTCCCAAAAATCGAAGTCCATTTTGATGACGTCACCATATCACGTGATAATTCCTAAAAAGCTGGACTTTTGACATTATTATCATGCATAATTATAAAGTAGAGGAATCAACCTTTTCAAAAAAGTAAGTCACCCTTTGTCCCTCTGTTTGGTACCAAAAAGCTCCTTGGCCCATGGACTATAAGGTTTTGCTTCCAATTATGGTCTTCATCAGGATAAGGGTCGGTACGTAGGAATTTTGTTTTGTTTTTTCTTCTGGATTTTCATTTCAAAACGTAAACCTCTCTTGATCAATTATCACAGGGCATTTTGAAGTTCTGCTGAGAAAGGCTTCCAATTACCTGACAAGTCTCGATGTCTCTAATTAACGGGAGCGTTACTCACCTTCCGTCACCACTCTCCCGAGTAGTAAAGACAGTCCTCCAACACCATCATCATCATCGGAGTCAGCTCCGTCATCTCCATCACCGATTGCACTATAGTTCCGCAACCTGGACAGCTGACGTTGGGCTGGAAACAATGACCATGATAATGAAGAAATTAGTAAATGAATAAGTAGATAATATAGATAAATGAAGAAATAGATAGATAGATAGATAGATAGATAGATAGATAGATAGATAGATAGATAGATAGATAGATAGATAGATAGATAGATAGATAGATAGATAGATAGATAGATAGATAGATAGATAGGTAGATAGATAGATAGATGTACATGTAAATCTACACATCTTCATCATCATTTCAGACGATTCGAAGTCCACTCTCCCTCTACTGGTGTTCCTTTCTTCCACATTATTCCTTATGTTCACATATCTTAACGCCAAGGAATGGTTCGGAAGACTCCTTGCAAGTGAATCCGGCCGGGCTGTGTGCACTAGTTTTCTCAATCTGGGCCCGAAACTCACAATAAGAACCTCGGGCTCGGCAACCCAACTTCACTGGTACACTCTCTAACCATCTGGTGAAAACACCTGCTGAAGAGGGCTATGTCTGCCTGACAAAAGGTGTCGTCATTTGATCTGTGCAATCCCTGATGACATAAGTCCCCCTGTTGTCGATTTGTAATCTTTCTATTTGTCGGAATTATTGATCCACAGAGCCAGTATTACACCCGGTATTTACATGTTTCGTCACGCTACAAGCGCTACGATTTAGAGAGAGATATTTTTCTGTCAATCCACTAAGCTGTCAACTACGATTAAAGGAAGACATATGCGGGCCCTGTGAAATTGAGGGCAGTCAGGTATAGGCTACATGTTGGGACGGTCGGGGATGAGTCGGGTAAACTTCTGTTGTCCTGTGGCGGAAAGGGTTGTTTTGAATCGTCGTAACTTGTCGATAGTCGCTTCTGTCTTTACCTCATTGAAACTCGCACGACAAGTAAACATCCGTACAATCTTACGGCGCCCTGGGGCGCGCAAGATTCTCGGGCTTGTTTGCGGGACGATATTTGTAAGGAACTGCGGAAAAACAACCACTGTAGCAATGCACTTGACAAGAATACCTTTCTAATGATGTATACATATGTGAAATCTCTATCGTAACGACGAAACCTTATGATAGTTCTCGTATTGTTAAAAGTAGTTTGACCTGTTTTCAGATGTGTTACGAGGTTGTTAAATTGACAACTCATGCGTGCGAATCAGGAATGTACTATATACTGGGTATTTAACAGGAACAACAATGGAACCATCCTGTTTTCATGTTTTGTTGACGTTTTTCCGATCACTTTTGATTTGTTTTTAAATTAGAGAACATGGGTTCTGGTAAAAAAAATGTACATGACAATGAATAAAGCACATTAAGTTAGTCTAGTTTCTTTTCAAAATACTGTAATTTTCATTTAGCGCTTAAGGCGACTGATGTTGAAAGTTAAGTACACTTTCCTAGTGAACATGTGTCGTGGTAGATAGCTATACGAATCGAATTAGTTGAGACGACCAAAAACGTCATTAAAACGTTCTTTAAATTTCTATGCCGAAAGAAAAACTGTCCACAAAGGAATTCTATTTTACATACTCAAAATATCAAACGTTTGAACGATGCCATAGGTATATAGCGTCGATTCTGGCACAATTGATGTTTGTATACCTTTGAATCCAAAATTCTTCCATGATTATTGGCGCACATCCATTTCAAACGAGACGTTACCCATAACTGTGATAACAGGTGCCGTACACATTACGTCATAATCAGACGACATTTCAAAAGAGACATGAGCGCCCACCTCTGGATGACTTTTCCTCATAGTTGTCTTTTCCCTGCTCCACCGCCCTTGCAAACCTGGACAAGTCGTTCACATTATTAATGCCGATGTTTCCTGCAGTCCCTATTGCAGCTGAACGTAACATGTTTTAAGATGTTTTCTTTTGCTGCAGCCCTGCTTCAGCTAGCTACATGTTTTTCCAATGAATTAGTGCACAGTCGTTTGGGCCAGGCGAGGGCATCTCACTTTAGGTTGGGTACATTTTTTTAACAGGTGAAAAACCTTTCCCGAGACCTTTGCACGACAGATATGCGTCGTCCCTTTTCAAAACACACTTATTATACTTAACATTCACACAAATATCGATATCTCAAGTAAATTGTCGCTGAGGATTTCATTTTTTTACGATACGGTCCATTCCCCTACCCCTTTCCGTACATATGGTTGAAGCCAGGATACGGACCAGTGGTGGCTCAACCAGAACAACTAGTTTTAGGATGACTGATTGATGGGTATTTGGGTTAAAACTATGGTTGACTACTTTGGAAAGTCCTTTCCTTTTAATTGCAGGCCTGTGTGACTATCGGTGTTGTTACGCCCCGGGTCCCAACATTCCGGTGGGACAGAAAATGGTTTTGAGAGTAATATTGAGTCTAATTGCCATTTTTGTTTAGTTGAAGAAGTGCTCCTTTGACTAAATGTAGACAAAATGTTAAGAATCACGGAAGAAAAACAAAATTTCTGTCTCCCTATGTTTACATTTTTGTGGCTTAAACCCCACTACCTTGTGCTTATCTTGTTAATGACGTAATATGACATCTCCAAGCAGATCTTGGGATGGTAAATCGCACCGTTTTGCGGTCATCCCGTTTTTCGGACAGATTTCCAATCTCAAGATATCGGTTGGATAACCGAGATACAAAAGGACAGATCCAAGAGAACATTCGATTTATCAAAATTCGAGAAATTATAACAGGATAGAACGTTCTTGACTTGCTTGACTTACTGTAACGTAAGTATATTTCGTCCACAGCAATATAATGCCATGGGGAATACGATTTTTCTTCAACTTTGGTCTGCGTTCTAGCCACTAATAGCCACTTGCTGATGATCAACATTTGATTTTGAGTTTAAGGGAATAAGAGGCAGCACTTTAACGCTGCAAGGGTCAGACGCCACAGGACGGCAGACACGGCAAGACTGACGACATGGACGACGGACCACCAATGTTCAAAGCTGCATTCGTCTATGTGCTGATCAGGATTTAAAGTCTGATAACCCAAATAAGGTCACGCCGCGTTATGAGTCATCTTCGGCATCCGGCAACGAAGCACCACGAAAGTGATTAAGTGATAAATTCCATCGTTTTACTATCTTGCTTTGTGCTATTAAGTTCGCCATTTTCATATCTCGTATTGTGCTAAAAAAGTAATTGTTTTCAAATATTCTCATGTAGTTAATTGGATATCTTACTTTGTGCTATGAATTTCACAGCTTTCATATCCCGTACAAGTGTATTGTGCTTTAAAAATAGCGTTTTTATAGCCTGCATTGTGGACACAACCATCATAACCCTCTCACATTAGTACAATGTTATCAAAACGTGCATAAACTCACTATAGCTAGAGGTCCGATTCTCAGAGGAGAGAGCGCGAGCGGCGATGGCATCTACCCTCTCCTGACTCAACGCCGCGACTGACGGGAAGGCGGCCAACTGTAGGGTCATCTTTGGAACTGTGAACAATCTTCTTCTCACACGTTTTCAGATATTGAATCCGTCCTTTTAGGCGGGATCCGGACAACCTCCGGTTAAGTGCGTCGATGCTTCCGAGTCTAGTGACGATTGCTTGAGGTAAATGTGAAATCTTTCGTGACAAGCCGCCAGGGCTCCGTGAACCAATGTCCAAATCAATTAGGGGTAGCAAAAGCTATGAAAATAATAACCGTGACTAAAACAAATCTATACCTGGTCCAATAAGTAAAAACAAAAACAAAAAAACTTCCGATTTCAAGGTTTCAGCATCTTCTGATGTAACTTTACGGTAAGATCACCCTAAATAGTTTTGCTCGAAGAACAAGGGACGTAAAAATGATGTGTCAACATTCATTGTCTTATCAATTCATCATTAATTCCAAATGAAGGACGTTCTAAAATCTGTGATGGCTCCCTGGAGAAAATCGCATCAAACACATCTGCTGGTGCGTTGTTTGTCTGGACTCACGCCAGAAATGCATCTCCAGTCCTTCTTTCATAAGAAAGACAGGATCCCGGAGGGTCAGTGACTTCATTTGTTGCATGTAGATAAGATAAGGTGAGGTAAGGTGAAGGTTTAACTTAAGCTAACTTTACATATGCATCATCATACATGTTACTAAACGTAAGTTTAGTCTATATGTATACGCGAAAATTATGGCGATAGACTAAAAATTCTGTAGTAGCTATATAGGATTACTAACGGTCCGTTATGGCTAGACGAAGGAACTAAGTATGACTGGGCTTGCAAGCACTGCAGTTTATTACCAGTTACTTCACTCTCCGAGTCAGAGTGTATTTCCTGCTGTACTTTTGTATATAGTCGCTAGAGAGCGTTGTCAATCAGCTGCGAAATGGGAACCAAGTAACCCAAATATTCACTTCCGCATTTGCTGGGCGTGGGAGCTGCGCGTTGTTGAAGTAGCACGATTACACGTCGTAGAACTAGTTTTTATAAGCCTCAGATCAGAGCAGGCCACGTCACGCCACTGGTACACAGTAAACTGCAAACTCCAAACGACTTTCACGACAAAAAAAGAGGCACAGCAGTGAATCAGGTGAGTGTTGGGACTTGAGAGTCGTAAATTTGGGTCGTTGCTCGTTGGAGAGACACAATTTAGCTGTGACTTGACGATGAAAAAATGCCTGACTCCGTGTATTTCTTTACCCATAGCCATTGACATGGATTATGTTCCTGGCAGTGAACCAATTTTCCCACCCCTGTCTGAAGCAAGGCGTATTAAATGTTGTCTAGCCTGTTGCAGTGGGTTGTCCTATATATGGAGTTTACAGACACCACACTCCCCCCCCCCCCTTAACTCATCATCATCAGCTCTTAAATTACTGCTGTGTACTGTCGACTCCTGGGTGAAGGAACTTGAAGTTAGAAGTGTTTAGGAAGTACACAATGTCATATAACTGACTCAGTCCAAGGACATTATGATGTCCTTGCTCAGTCTATGTCTAATTTACAATCACAGGACTGTAGAAGATCATGATGACACTGTAAAGACTCTCATGTAGAGCAAGAAAATCAAACTGTGTCTGGGCTGATTAGAAGTTTATTGCGATTCATAACGTTACATGTAACGTTAACATATGGAGAGGAACCTGAGTGTGTGGCTACACTTTAAAAGAGGAACTGGATCACGCTTCCATGGATCAACAATGAGCCAAAATAGCACTGTAAATGTGAATTCCATGATGTGAATACATGCATGGACATACCTGTATACGGTATTAGGGCAGGCACTTAGGTGGCAGTTGATTTACTAGGTGACTAATCATTAACAAACAGAATTTGTTCTGAAGTACATGTACTAGTAACGTTAGTTCAGAAAGCAGTGTGAGGAAGCAAAAGACTCAGTCTGGTATTTTGTTTCCTGAGATGCACCGGGAATTAGTAAGAATACTTTTTAACATAATCAAAAGGAAGACTTGTAGATAATTATGATTTACAATCTTATACTTTCTTTAACCATACTTCTTATGACCAGAAAAGCAGTGTGCTCTCACTGATACACACAAAACACCACCATGGAACAGCGAGTGCAGCAAGTCAAAGGAGGAGCAGGTCCTTTCAGGTCTAAATCATCATTAAATCCAATTACCCTTTCCTTCATGCAAATAGATACCCAGGTGCCAGCTGACAGTAGCAACAATCCTCCTCTTCTCTAGATCAACTCACTCTGAGATCATGCTTAGTATTGCTTTGATTTGACTTGTATAATCAAAGCATACCATGTATGACCTCAGAAAAACTCTACACCAAAGCTTTCCTCTGAATCTGTATGCATGTACATGATCTGAACCTGTAACACTAACAGTACACATATTACCTTAGTTTGCAGTCATGCATGCAATGGTGGCTTTTACATGGGAATGTTGATACTGGTGGAGGTAGAAAGTTAAAACTAGTAAGGACCTGATTATAAGGTGTAGATATACACTATAGTATAAGGTCCAAAACTTTTTGCTCTCTTCACTTATTTTGCTTTACAGGAAAGCAAAGGGATCTTCATAGCCAGCTCATCTCAGTGGTGACCTTCTTTGTATTTTGATTAGTTCCGTCTGAGGCTTGGTGACAATTCCTAGTTTCTAACCTCGAGCTCCTCCATTATTTGAAAAATTCTATGATTTTATTTTCTACTCAGGATGGAGAAGCTAAGTGCAGTGAACACGGAGTTTGCGCTGAACCTGTACCGCGAGCTGTGTGGACAGAATCCCGCCGGGAACGTGTTCTTCTCCCCGTACAGCATCTCCGTGGCGCTAGCCATGACGTCTCTCGGCGCTCGCGGCAGTACGGAGGGCGCCATGAAAGGGACACTGTGCTTCAAGGACATGCCTAATGACGCCCTGCACGAAACATTCTCCAAGCTGCACCAGCAGCTGTATGCTAGGTAGGCCTTTAGAAATATTCATATGAACTCTAAGGAAATAGATAAGTGCTATTTAAAGATACAAAGTTACTACCAGTAGTAATGGATCTTATGGAGTACATACTGTCTACTACAAAGAAACATACAATCCTAAGAAAATTTCTGGACCTACACACTACAATGTAGACAGGCAGCAATACATGTTCTGTAAGATTCATTAGTTATGAATTAGTAGTTGCTCATTTCATTAAGTTTGTAACAAATCAGTTATGAATTCTGTAAACTCCTAAAGACTATTCAAATCAGGCACAGAATCAGATTATATTTTTCATCTTTTATAATGAGGTTTTTCAATTGTGCCCTCATCTTTATAGCCATGCTTATAACCCCATGTACCTTATGTTCAGGTAACGTTATATTGCTGGAATGGTCTTCTTTTCAAGTTTTGTAATCTCTAAGGTCATCACCAGGGTGACACGTAACCTTTCTCCCCTCCACAGTGACAAGTACACTCTGCAGACTGCAAACCGCCTGTACGGGGAGAAGACCTACAGTTTCCTACAGGACTTCCTGAACACCACCAAGAAGAACTACGGGGCGGAGCTGGCTTCTGTGGACTTCAAGGTCAGCTCCTACAGTTTTTACCCTCCAATCGTTTAGGAATGATTGTGTGTTTGTTTGTTTGTAAGCAACCTGGGTGGCATAACATACCTGTTATGTGTACTTCGAGAACCTATATATGTAAGTATCAATGAGTAGCAAACTTATGTTTGTATTGCCTACCTGGTAAATCACCTGATGGCATAACACACCAGGTTTGTAGCTGCTTATCCGGACAGATTTATTTGATTTACTCACATCGGGAAGGACCTAGGGCTCTTTTCAGTAAGTGTGGTGGGTTCTTTAACGTGCTTGAGGTGTGGCTGCCTCAAACACAGGACCTTCATTTAATGTCCTATCCAAGGGACATCCCTAACCGATTAGCTCAGAGGTTAGATCTGCACCTGAGTTGAGTGAAGAAATTGGTATAAAATGCATTTCCCAAGGGCACAACATTGGGAGCAGTCAGGGATACAAACACAGTACCTCCAGGTTCTGAGTCAACAACCCTAACCACAAGGTGTACATGCATATGTTCCAGGGAGCAGCTGAGCAGGTGCGAGGAACTATCAACCAGTGGGTGGAGGAACAAACCAAGAACAAGATCAAAGACCTGATACCAGCTGGAGCGGTGGATGCAATGACAAGGTAAGGACACAGCTTTTCTTGATATCACTGTAGTATGAAAACTTATCAGCAATTTCGAAAATGGTTTTAATTTTGCGGTTTTAAATTCGCGGTTGAAACAATGCGGTAAGGGGGCAGAACAAACTTTTCGTTGCAGTTTTAAGTTCGCCACAAAGAGGTCACCGCAAAAACCACCATGAAAATTTCAACATTTACAGTAATGATCCCCCTGTGTTTTAGGTTGGTCCTGGTGAATGCCATCTACTTTAAGGGGAACTGGGACAAGCAGTTTGATGCAAATATGACCCACGATTTGGACTTCGACATCAACAATAATGAGAAAGTCAAGGTAGATTATCTTCATTGCTGCATGATTTTTTTGTAACAATTTTTTTTCCTTTTTTGATCCAATTATGGTGTATTAGCTCAGAGATATTTCTGAAGTATATCTACTTTTTTTACAATCGGTAATATAATAATTCCTTCCTACTGTAAAAGGTAATAGGGTAAAGGAAAAGGTAGTCCCATAGCCATTTTTGAGGTCATGGGGGCAGTGGGGTGTTATCCGCTGTGTCTTAAGGGCAAGGTATTGGAAGGTGGAGCCCAACCCTCTTCTCCCACTGCTTTTTATAATTACCTCCCCAACCGAAGTCAGGTACCCATTTTTACACCTGGGTGGAGTGAGAAAGTCGTGCCTTTACCAAGGGCAGAACATTGGTGGCATGTCAGGGGACTCAAACCCAGGACCCCTAGATTCTGGGCCAAACACTTAGCAATTGTTACGCCAACAAAACGCCACTAAACATCCTACTGTAAGTTCTTCAGCTGTTTTCGACAATGTTTTTCCATGCTGGAGTTTATCGTTACTGAGGTTTATGATTTGGAACATGTTGATCTGTAGGTGCGTATGATGAGAAAGGAGGCCAACTTCAACTACGGAGTCTTTGAGGAGCTGAAGTGTCGTGTCTTGGAGCTGCCTTATGTGGAGAAGGAGCTTAGCATGCTCATCTTCCTTCCAGATGCAGGTGAGTTCACAGGTGTACTGCAGTAGTCATATGTTTATTCTTTATTCTTCCATATGGGTAAACTCTTTAGACATGCTAAGCAAACCTATAGTACTGTAATGATACTTCAGAATCTGTAAAGTACTGCTACAGTAACTGTAGTGATGATACTGATTTGATGCTGTATTCACCTTCATTAGAGTTACTTTATATTCATAAATATTATATAATAAGATATTTAATTTTACATTATTATCTACAGTAAAAAAAACAGTATTGAAAATGAGAAAGCCTGCCATAGTTTCCATGTTTACAAATCTCAAATAGTTGACAACAAAACTTTGTCAGATTTTCCAAATTAAATGTTCACGCCTTATTTTTTATCCCAACAGTAGAGGGGATCAGGGACCTGGAGGCTGCACTGACAGCAACAACCTTGCAGACTGTCAGCAGCAAGATGTACAGCACCAAGGTCAACCTGCTGCTGCCCCGCTTCAAACTGGAGCAGGAGTTTGGGCTGGGTAGGTCTGCAACAGGGAGTTCACTGAAGCCATGTTAACATGCATGGTTCTATGGCTGACACAGAGGCAGACCTGATTTGAGCATCCCCAACGTTAACACCCCCCCCCCCTACACACACACATGCACCTTTAGAAATCTAGTGATCTACAAAATTAACAATGTTCACACAATACTTACTACTGTGACTAGCTGTGTAGATATCATTGGGGAGTTGTTGCATCTAAAGATATATTCAAATCTGTCTGTACTCTGCAGCATTTTGAAATCTGTTGTGCTTGAATTGAGAAATGTGTGAATAACTTACCTAAAACATCATATCTAGAGCATTCCATGACAAAGTGAAATTCATCTCCAGTTTGCTTAGGGGCCTGTCCATGGTGCTAAGTATAACACACAGAATTAGGGCCTGTCCATGGTGCTAAGTATAACACACAGAATTAGGGCCTGTCCATGATGCTAGGTATAACACACAGAAGTAGGGCCTGTCCATGGTGCTAAGTATAACACTCAGAAACAAGGCCTGTCTATGATGCTAGGTATAACACTGATGTCCATGGCACTGTGAAACATAGCCTATCTAAAGAGATGAATATTTTAAGTGTTTAATTTTGAATAATGCAGGTGACACCCTTGCAAAGATGGGTATGGCAGAGGCTTTCAGCGATGCAGCAGACTTTTCTGGCATGTCGGGAAGCAAGGATCTCTTCATCTCTGCTGTGGTGCACAAGGCTTTTGTGGAGGTGAACGAAGAAGGAACAGAGGCTGCTGCTGCCACAGGTACTGTATTATTATTACCTTCGCCTAGAAAGTTATGCAGAGGGTAGCGTTTGTGGTTGGGTTTGTTTGTTTGTAGTGGACCAGCATAACTCAAGAATGCCTGGATGGATTGTTTTGATATTTGGTAGTTATATGTTAGTAGGTTTTGATGAGACCTGAAAACCATTAGATTTTGGGCCCCTTGTGGCTTCTTACGGTACTGCAGCGGAATTTCCTGTTTTGATATTTATCATTATCATCAGTAGCAGTAGTAGTATTGTCATAAGGGTGACAAGTGAAGGCAGGGAGAGAGGGAAGGAAAGAAAGAAAAAGAAACAAAGAAAGATGAGAAGAGTGAAAGGATGAAAGAAAGAGACAGACACAAAAGGATGGAGAGAAATATTAGGAAATTAAACAATTAGCAACTGCCGGGAGGGCAAAATGCATTGCTATTGCAAGCAGACTAGCTGTCTCAAAGCAGTTGTCAGACCTACATTAGATTAGTGTAGAATGGAGAATAGATGTTCATTATGACACAAATATACATGTTAGTCTGCAAGCCCCCTGTAGTGACTTCCCTGTGTGCCACCTTACACAACAACTACCACCATGCCCCTTGTGCTTTATCAAATGCTCGGTGACTAATGTAAGCTGTCTGACATGCATTCATACCTGCCTGAGTGACTAGCTGCATTGAGTTCTTGGTTCCAGTCAGTGTGATGGCTCACTTCTGAAGTCCAATAGTCCAACAACCTCTAACACAATTCATCACAGACTGTTCATAATCCTCTTCCTCATTCAAGACAACCGATTCAAGCCTTTCTTATCATTTTTGCTTTTTGTGCAGCTAGGAGCTTGAGGAAATGCATTTTGTGGACAATTCTCTGCCAGATATTTGCTTGATCCTTTTGTTAACGTTGGGTAACATAAATTCGGGATTTTTCCGGTAATGGTTGACTGAAATCAATCTAGCAGAACAATAAACCATCCTTTTTTGCGTTTCGGCGCATGCGCGCCGGAACGCATTGTCCTGGCTTTTACCTTCAAGGAAGGAACCAGGGAAGCTTGGTTCAACACTGTGTCGCACACAATAAGACCTTATATGGCAATACGTTCTCAAATCCTTGTATAGCCGTTGCCTTATATGGCAAGAGAGCACGAAAAGGCAGGCAGGCTAGATTTGCATGTGACACAGGACGGCGACCGCATGTAACTGCTACAACTGTTCGGAAATATCATTGCATTGTGGTTTCGGACTTTGATATCCTGAAAAATGACCATATTACATCTATTCCACAAGATTGCAGAAGAAAAAAAATGATTTCGTCAAGAAAACGACCAAAAATCGGCATAAATGATACCATATAGTGAGGTTATAGCATTACGTCCAGAGCGGCCAGTTACGTACCGCAGCTTGGCCGATCTGGCAACGCGAAGCACTTCGGACCCAGAAAATCTGGGTTCGTGTCCGTGCATGGATTTTTTTTTCTTTTTAGATATTGAATATCAAAAATATATATTGATATTATATTAATCTATCAATATCATATTTATGAATATCATTTTTTTTCATTAATAAATAAAGAAATATTTTATATTTGTTATTTTGAAATATTCATTTAATATATACAAGGCCTTTGTCTTATGAACAGGATTCCAAACCCGGCATTCGAATTTTTCTGTTCATTGTAATGGAAAATACCGTGCAGCGGCTCCTATGCGCGGTAAGATGATTCTTGCAAAACACTCGCCACTAAACTTCTATCCCCGATGTAAACAGAGGCTCTTGATGTTGTTTGCAAAACAGCGATTCTTTGTTACAGTAGCAAATGCTCCATTGTTCAGTATCGACTTCATTCAGACAACACGGACGTGGAAAGTGGCGCCCCTCGGCACAAAACTATGGGAATTTTCATGAATTTCAGCAAAATTACCCAGGAAAATAAGGAAGAAATGTTGTAAATGCGGAAACCAGAATAATACGGATGAGGTAGCTGTTGATTTGTTTGACATTTGGTAGTCATTTTAGATAGAACCTTAGCTGTTATGAACTTCTATTTCACTTAATTACCATAGTGCTGATGATTCAATGGTGCTTTTTCAAATTTTATGTTTTATTGCGTGCCATGTACATAATTACATTGATAGCTTTTATAATGAGCCTATTATACATTTTACAAATAAGTACAAGTTGTAGGCCAAGACCAGCTTTTTCAAAAGCACTTAAGTTAAGTGACGTAACTTCAAAATTGCTTTCCCCAATCTGCCTTTCTCTATTAAAACAGTACTCATTTCCCAAAATGACAATTTTTCTTATAGACTGAACAGCCCTTGAGTGACTTCCTCTGGCAGATTTTACTTCAAGTAAAGGGAAAAGACAATTCACACTTATAAACGTAGCCGAAACGCCAGCTTTTTTTAAAAGCTCTTGTTTCTATTATTCTGTCAGTATCATGTACTATCTTTGCACTAATCATATATATGGTAGATTTTGTCTCTAGTCGTGCTGACACCATAATATTTCAACTTGAAACTACCGTCCGCCGCACGCACAATGACGGTGCTGTCGGACAGGGGTGAACATTAATTCGGGAGAGAAGATTCGTCTTGAATATCTTACCGCTAATTACATTTTATACAGCAGCTACTCGTTCCATCCTTGGCTTGAGGAGAGTGCTATGGATATAGACGTGTCCAAGTAAAAAAATACACGAAAAAACGGCCGTACCGCACACATCAGACCTACGGGAACAACCCGTGTGTTGAGTCGGTAGCTATAGAACGTCAAAGTCGACATCCACCGTCATGGCAACGTGTACATTATTCATGGAAAGTTAGCCGGATGCCGTAGCATTGATAATACTACTATGTCCATGTATTCCTTGTTGTGTTAGGAGCAAACTTTGAGGAAAATATCGTCCTCAGTCCACAATCACACGCAACATTTAGACAAAAAAGTGTTCCTCACAAACCTTTGTCGTCTGCTTGACAACAGGATTCTGGGTAATGATATGGCGGCGGGAAAATACGCGTGCCGTAGGTTGTAGCAACAAAGAGGGGTTTTGATGATTGATCACACTTAGAGTCCAATTGCAGGTCAGCAATTTTAAGAAAATAAGTTGTCTTGTAAATGATTGTATTTAGCAGGAAGCGGATGTGACATTTGTCTTATAAACCAGCCGACAACGATGTAGAGTGATTCTCCCACGAAGCCCTCACACTGTTCCAATAAGGGACGGAGAGTTTTTGTCCTCGTTGCCTTCTAATGCATGCTTATCCAAGCTTTTCAGACAGTGTTCTGAATACGTTAGTCTGTCAAGTTTGCATTTCTAGCGGTATTACTGATTTTGCATCTAGCACATATCCCTAAATACCCCGTTTTCGAAAAATCCCGAATTTAAGTACCCCACGAATTTATGTTACCCAACGTTACGCTGCCTTTGATTTTTGTTTCCTTTATGTCAACTTCCTCCTCTTCTTTTTGATAATCCTGCTGCTGAGATATGGCTGAAATGTGGCATTAGAATAAAAAAGACTGGACCTGGAAAATGACTTACAAACTCTATATAGCAATGTGTTGTGACTGTACCAAAGAAGCACCGGATAAGTCTGAGCAAGGACATTATAGAGGTTGCCTGTTCTGATTTGTGTGTGGTTCTAGGTGTCCTCATGGTGACAGAAGCTGCACCACTCTTCCCTCCTGAGGAGTTCAGAGTCGATCACCCTTTCCTATTCCTGATCAGAGACAACCTGTCCAACTCTGTGCTTTTCTGTGGACGTCTTTCACTCCCCACAGCTTGAACTATAGCTGAGGTCTTTTACAAGTTTGTCCAAAGCTTCTGATTGTCCAACAGCTTCAGCATGACGTTGCATTGCAACTTCAAGAAATCAAAGCTTTTCCCGCATCCAGTGCTTGAAGCTAAGGCACTTTATTTATTACGTAAAAGCTTATTGTGATATTAGCCAAAATGCTGTGAGAACCTTTGGTTCTGTGGCAGCTTGAAGGTTTGAACAGGTGTTTTCTTACTGCAGGTGTGGGGATGACACAGTGCGCTCTGATAGATTTTGAAGATCCTCCCCAGTTTGTCGCTGACCATCCCTTCATCTTTCTTATCAGAGAGACAACCGCTCCAACTCTGTCCTCTTCTTTGGCAGGATGAAAAAGCCTGAACCTTAAAAAATTATTGTAGACACCTTTTTATAGATTTTGTATTTTTTTTGTAATACATTTTGTAGTTGCAAGGGTGAAACTTTGATTTTTAGAGACATCAGAGCATTCTAACTCTTTCACTCACTCACTAACCAATTTTTTTGCATCATTCCCATCTTGCAATGGTTATTGTTTGTGTTTGTAGTCAATGTTGGGGTTTAATTGCTGCTTTCATCTAAGGAAATCTTTGATACATGTATAAGATGTTGATCCCCAGCTTTGAGGTTGGCTTGTATATAAAAATATATCTCAGTGTATACTATAGAATCTGACATAAGCATGTGCATTGCAGCCAGCATTCAACTTTGCAATGTGACCTACGTAGTGTGTATGTGTGTGTGTGTGTGTGTGTGTGTGTGTGTGTGTGTGTGTGTGTGTGTGTGTGTGTGTGTGTGTGTGTGTGTGTGTGTGTGTGTGTGTGTGTGTGCGTGTGTGTGTGTGTCCTGACTTCTCTATCTCAAGGTGAAAAGGCTGTGAGAACATTCTCTGGCAGCTTGAAGGTTTGAAAAGGTGTTTTCATATTGCAGGTGTGGTGATGGTGCTTTGCTCTCTGGACATTGAAGAACCTCCACAGTTTGTGGCTGACCATCCCTTCATGTTTCTCATCAGAGACAACCGCTCCAACTCTGTCCTCTTCTTTGGCAGGATGAACATGCCTCAAGCTTAATTGTAGACAACTTTTTATAGACTTGGTAATAGTTGCACTGCTGTAACTTTGCTTTATAGAGACATGTAAAGTTTGCAATTTGGACTTGCTGGTGTTGGACAGAAGCCTTCTACACTCACACTAGTACTCATTCATTCACTAACCGACTTTCTGCATCATTCCCCATCTTGCAAATATTTGCTTAGATGTGTTTGCAGTCAATGTTGAGATTTAATGTTGATCTCCAGCTTCGATCTATCTCATATCTTTTCTAGTGTGACTTTTCTGAAGCTTGAATATAAAAATATATCTCGATGTTTACTATACAATCTGACATAAACATGTTCATTGCAGCCAGCATTCAACTTTCAGGACTTGAAATACTGGATGCATGTGCACCTGTGTGCACCCAAATTTGGACCTGTGCAGCGAATTTTTTACTGTGGGTGCACCAGTGCAGCTAGATGTTTTAAATTTGTATTCTATACATTGTAGGGTAATGGTGCTATTATGCACTAAAATATTCTTGAAATGTAAGTATCAAAAAAGCAATATAACCTTTTGTTGTACTTTAGTTCATGCATATCAATTACTTGGTTGAAAGTTGAAGTTAGCCAAGTAGAGTCAAAGATTGAAGTTAAGAGAGGTAGCGTTAAACTTTGTAATTATATTTCAATGACATTCAAATTTAGTTTATGTGGTACACCCAAATTTTTTTCTGTGCACCTAATTTTTTTGGTTGTGTGCACCAGTGCACCTGTTCCCAAAAATGAATTTTTAACCCTGACTTTGCAATACGACCTGTGCAGTGTGTATAACTTTGGCAGGTTTGAAAGTGTTTTCTTTTTTTAGTGTTTATGTGTGTGTGTGTGTGTGTTTCTGTGTTTGTACATATGAGTGTGTGTGTGTGCACACTGTGTGTGTGTGTGTTGTATTGCAGGTGTGGCGATGATGCTTTGCTCTCTGAACATTGAAGAACCTTCACAGTTTGTTGCTAGAACCGATTATCGATTATTTGATGCTGTGTGAATCTTTCTAAATGCTTCTACAAGCAATGACGTATTTGATTCCAGGTGTGATGATGATGACAAGAATGATGCCGGCTCCTCCTACTCCATTCATCGCTGACCATCCCTTCATCTTTCTCATCAGAGACAACCGCTCCAACTCTGTTCTCTTCTATGGCAAAATGCAGAATCCTCTTTGAAGCATTACTTGAGTTATCTCTGAAATTTTATCAAATAAAAGAATCAGTTTCAGCACTAGTAATCTCATGTTAAGTGACTAATGTGACTTTTCCTAAAAGCCTGAGTGTACAAAACAAAAACGCAGAATCCGAATATTTGTAGCCTCTTTTTAGAGACTTTACATAGTTGCAAGGGTGTAACTTTACGCTTTTGATAGAGAACTACATGTAAAGGCTGCAATTTTGACTCCATTGTTGCCTTGCAGGTGTTGGCCATTTGCCTGGAGTAGCTCTCCACACTCACTCACTCTCACTCACTAACTGATTGTCTATTCACTATTCCCCATCTCTTGTGAGGGGTAGACCTACATGCAGTCAATGTTACGTTGTTGCTTCCATTTATGTCAGTGGTATCAGTGGTATCAGATGTTGAGCAGCTTTCAGCTGAGGCTAGAGTACTAGTATGAAAATATGTAAATGTGCTACAGAGCTCATGTGCTGCATGCATTGAGTGCAACTACTAGTATCCAGTGTACCAACATACAACTTTGGCGCTATGCGTAAAGCCCCATAGGAGGTTTGAAAAGTTTTTTTTTGGTTTGCAGGTGTGATGATGGCAATGTACTGTGCTGTGATTGAGCCAGACCCTAAACAGTTTGTCGCTGACCATCCCTTCATATTTTTCATCAGAGACAACCGCTCCAACTCTGTTCTCTTCTATGGCAAAATGTGTAACCCAGCCTTGTAGACCCTTAAACTTTTATATCTTGCTGTGGGTAGTCGCAAAGTTCCCTAATCCATTTTGCAGCAGCTCTCTTAGCATATGTTCAAGTTAATTACTCAAGGACCATAAAGAAACCACACCTTTCTCTGACAAACATTCAGCAGCTTCTATTAAAGCTTTGATCATAGGTGGAACGCAAAAGTACAAACGTAAACGAACACCAAGCATGGGGACATGAGGCACTCTATATGAGTCATGTATACATTTCACACATATAATGCAACTATCCATTGTATCAGTATACAACTCTGGTGTTATGTACATCTTGAGCAATGCTTTAGGTTTGAAAGCATGTTTCCTGTTTGCAGGGGTGGTGATGATGCTGCAATGTGCTATGGTACAGCAGCCTGTTCCACTGTTTGTGGCCGACCATCCCTTCATATTTCTCATCAGGCACAATAGCTCAAATTCTACCCTCTTCTATGGCAAAGTGTACAACCCAGCGGTGTAAAATGCTAGCAGTCTGCAAATTTGTCTCCATTTTCCTGCTTGGCCCATAGCTTCTTTGTCACCCATGTTATGATTAATGAAATCTGTGATAATGCTTGATGTTGGGTGATATGGGTTTGTGATGAGAAGAAATGTGGATTGAAAAGATATATTTTATTATGATGGCTATATATATGAGAAGACATAATAATCTGGTGATATGCATATTGGTACTTACGTTGAAGAGGCTGGACTGTAATTGAATGCCGGGAAAGTGTTCTCAGGCTTGCATCATCTTCTTGTCGTAAAGGGAATCCCTAATAGATCATGTCACCCATTGCATGCCATCAGTACTCATTGTGTTAGATGAGGAAACTGCAATTCAGTTTTAATTTTGGTAAGAAAATCGTGAAGAATTGAAGGTGGTCATCATCTTAGCTTATCTTACTTTAACGTATATTTAATGACCATTGGGGTCTTTGGGTATTGAACACTGGTAACGCCCTGAACATTAACATGTGCAATCACAGTGTACTAACATTTCACATTTGTGTCTGTGTCTGTGTGTATGCGAATGTTTGTGTATGTAACCAGAATAGTTCAAGAAGTTCTTAATGGTTTTGTTGAAACAGTTTATTGCTGGAAGGCCCCCTTTCAGCTTCCGTTGCAACTGTGAATTACTTATCTCATGCAGAAGTAACTACAGTGTATGCTTACCAATAAGCTTTGCCTTTTTTCCCAGATAGATACAAATGATTAACTGATTGTTTACTACATGTCATCAGTGTCAATTGTCTATCAAGAAATACTATCCTGTCATCTATGTCTTGTGATTGTATAAATTACATCAAATTAATGTTTTACAAGTGATTTGTAGACATAGTTGATCACTTGAAGACTGGGAAACTGATCACAACTTTGGATCAAGGATAGCGAATAGCTGATAGGCTGGATGTAGTTTAATGACAGAATCATTGTTTACTTTCCTTAGCTTAGCTTAACTTAGCAAGATGAAAATATTGATAGCATGAAATGTAGAATTTGCAACAAATAAGAAATTTTCGCAGCACCAAAATTTACAGCAAACTAATTGTGCAAGCAACATTAAATGCTTTTGGAATAAAGAAGTGGTTAATCATTAGAACCGATTCTTCATTCTTTGATGCTGTGTGAATCTTTTTGAATTCCTGAACACCTAGCAATGACGTGTTTGATTCCAGGTGTGATGATGATGAAAAGATCGTTGCCGCGTCCTCCGACTCCGTTCATCTCCGACCATCCCTTCATCTTTCTCATCAGAGACAACCGCTCCAACTCTGTCCTCTTCTTCGGCAAAATGCAGAAACCTCTTTGATGCAACAATTGAATTTACTCTGAAGCAATTCTAAAGTAATTTGCAACTTTCATGATGTCCAAACTCTATCAAATCAAATGCTTTAATTTGAAATAAAGAATCAGTACCTTTTGCACCAGTTGACATATTTAGTGACTTGTGACTCTTTCTAAAAGCCTGAATGGAACATGTACATCTGATTCCAGGTGTGATCACGTGGAATAGAGCAATGCCACATCCCTTCATCTTTCTCATCAGAGACAACCGCTCCAACTCTGTCCTCTTCTTTGGTAAAATGCAGAAACCGCTCGATGAATAATGATTTGAGGTTTTAAAGTACATGTAATTTGCAACGTTTGTGATGTCCAACTCTATAAGATAAAATACTTTATATTCTGAATAAAGAGACAGTACCTAGTACCGCACCAGGTTTCATATTTAGTGACTCATGACTCATTCTAAAAGCCTGTACAGAAACACAGATGCGTTTGGTTCCAGGTGTGATGATGATGATGAACGCGATGCCACGCCCTCCTACGCCATTTATCGCCGACCATCCCTTCATGTTTCTCATCAGGGACAACCGCTCCAACTCTGTCCTCTTCTTCGGCAAAATGCAGAAACCTCTTTGATGCAAGAAATAAAGATAGATTTAAAGAACTGTCAGTTACGTCCAATATCCTTATAATGTCCAACTCTATTAGATGCGGCAGTACCATTAGGACTAGATCTTTTGTAATGTGTAACCCTTTATAAAAGCCTGTACAAAGAAAAATGTTTGGTTTCAGGTATGATGCTGGGTGGATGTTCGATGCCTCAGCCTTCTGCATGGTTCATCGTCAGCATGCCCTTCATGTTTTTCATCAGAGACAACCACACCAATTCTTTTCTCTTCTGCGGCAAATTACAGAAGCCACTTTGATTTGCAGCAAGAATTTAAGATACATACCCTATCAATGCAATATCCATTTAACCACTTTGGCAGACTTTGATTTGTAGAGAAAGAATCAAGAGAATGATTGAAATTGATCAGTTACAGCCAAATCTTTTGATGTTCAATTTCTGCTTTAATTTGCAATGAAAACGCAGCATGATCTTTGTGACCAGCTCTTGAATATTTACCTTTCCAAAAGATGATGTACCAAAAAAGACAAAAATACATTTGGTTCCAGGTGTGATGATGAGGGCAAGAATGATGCCACGCCCTCCTACGCCATTCATCGCCGACCATCCCTTCCTGTTTCTCATCAGGGACAACCGCGCCAACTCCGTGCTGTTCTTCGGACGTATGTCACAGCCTACAATGGGCTGATGCCACTTGGACTTTCCTCTGGCTTTTGTTTTCTTAATTTGCTTTGTTCATAATTCAGTACCTGCAAGTTATATCTGGAAAAGGAGTTGACCCCATAAGTTGCATTGCTGTAACCATCTACATGCTTTCGTGTTCTATTCAATACAGATTTGGATTTATAGGATGGTGAACAGCAGGGGAAGGTAACAGTAGGCTGATATCCAAACCTATTATAGCTCCTGCATGTGTCTCTGTTACGTAGAGGACAGAAGAGACTCGAGAGCTATTATATAATACATGTAGTTTTGGATACCAGACTAGCTTAACAGTAAAATGTAAAATTGTCAAAAACAACAATTTTCTGAAAATTTATAGTCCTGAAGAAAGTAATCTATGTGATATTCAGTGGACTTGAGCTGTACTGGAGAAGGATAAATGTGCCTGAAAAGATTAAATGCCATGTGTAACAATTCTCCAATTTGCACATGACACAGTAAAGTTGTTGAATCTCTAAAGCATGGTTTGACTCTTCCATGTAATAACGTTACATGTAATTGATATCTAAGATTTTGAAGCAGTGATTTCATTGAGGAATATATGATACATGATATGACACCCAAAATTAATTTATTATTATTGCAATTTTAAGAATGCCATTTCAAGTAAGTGTTGCAATTATGATGTATGCAAGGCTTAATGTACTATCAAAAGTATGTGTACTATATAGTGATGATACCCAAATGAACAGTCTTGCTGTTTTGCAATGTTTTATTCTAGTTGAGAAATGAACATAAGGTGTGTTAACTAATTCTTAGAGTCCTGGAATAAAGCTTTGAAGACAATTTTAGGATGGTGTGATTTTGATCGGCTCATTAATTTCTTTTGTATCATCAAAATTCTTCCAATTTTTCACCATTTCTTCTACTATTAATGTGTGACTGCGAGTCATTGACAACGAAAGTGACAAAGTTGGAATGCTTTTTAAGTTTTTTTGTAATAAAGAAGTGCACCATTAAATAGTCTACAGTACCCTCGGTTTTATGACACTGATCCCATTTCCTTGTTCCAGTTACATTAGCATCTAGAATGAGTCTGCACCATAATCAGTGTAGTAACAGCTTGATCCACATTTTATAAACCTTATTTCTAAATCCAGAAAAACCATTAAGGAAAAGCAAGTTAAAGGGTTTTTGAGGCAGACCATTCTTAAGAAAGTAGCTCCAGTTTGATCAAGGAGATTTAATACAAACCTCAGTTTCTTACATGTTGTACCTACCGGTACAAGTTGTACTTTTATAAGTGTACTGAATACCCAAGATGAGGACGTTTAGGTTCTTCCTACAGGAGTAACGTTACAAATGTAGGGATTAAAGCAAAGTCAGCAGTACAGGGTTACTCAGGTGCCGGGAACACAGAGTACCCTGCGTCAAAGCTGTGCTTCTCGTTGCCCACCAGAGCAGGGTAGAACACGCACAGCTTCAGGGACTCTCCCTCCTTCGGCAGGGCTCGATGAGGGTCGTTCTTGTTCATCATGAACGCCGTCCCGCCAGGCCGGAATGACGCCTCCTGCTTCCCCTCCTCCCATTGGTACGTCATGTTGCCTTCAGAAAGTAAACGAAAGGTAAGGGTCCTGTTATACATTTTCTTCAGCAACATTATTCTGCACTCATTTGGCTATGAAGAAGGGCTGTCTCCAGAACCATCACTCTGTCCAATAATGCTTGTTGAGACAGATAAAAATTTCCCCTCATCTGTCCAAAAATCTTAAGTTCATGACATGAAATTGATAAAAAGGTTTTTTGTTAACTTAAAATGGTAGATTTAACAGTAAAAATTCGCAGCATGGGCTTCCAAGCAATGAGTGAGACAGAAAAAATCTGAAGCTGGAGACAGCACTGCTCATATTTTGTGCGATGCTATATGGTCAAGCCTTAGTAATAGTAGTTGCTAGGTAGTAAAATAAAAAGTTAGTTTTAAGTCTGTTTAAGGTATTGACATTGGCATGACATTGACATTATAATCTGAAACTTCCACTTTAAACCAACTAGTGTGGTGTACCAGTGGCTGTGGCAATTCACTTTTACCTCATACGCTCATATTCTCGTATATATAATTTTCAGAATAGAATAGTTTAGTATTCATTGTATTGATTACATTGTTATTGTTGCCATACCTGGTACCATGCACAATTGTCGAGCAATAAAGTTAATCTATCTATTCATTTGAATTAAAGCAGTTACCCATGAATTAAAATTTCTGAACATGCTTTTAGGAAAATGGTATATACTGAGTATATGACCCTATTCAATGTAAAATGCAGATGTCCATGTACCATTAATGTAGTAGGCAGTCTCCTTGTGGTGCTTATACCACATCGGGACCCCCTTCACAGTCTCTGGGCGGGTGAAGACGGAGGTCAAGGTCACGGAGACTCGGAACTTGTCATCCCTCAGCAGGAACCTTCCAGGCAAAAATGGGGACAAATTTTTGTTAAAAAGTGAAAATCAATGTCTTATTAATTCCTTGGGTATAACTATAGAGGGAACGTATACATGATATGATATACTGTATCTATAACTGTAAGCAAAAAACATGGTGGCTGACATAATAAAAAGAAAAGTTTTAAAAACCTTCGGCTGAAGCCACTTCCCCAATCCACATCCCGATCAGTCCCGATCACCTCCGACAGTGACTTGACGACAACGCGGTCTTCGGAGGGGTCGTCATCTTCGCAGAACACACAGAAAAGACGCATGCTTTCTGAAGCTGTAATCTGAAAAAATGTTAAGTTGTAGCAATTGACAAATATTTTCTAAATATTTATCCACTAATAATTTGATGCATGTAACGTTATATGCGGATACAATTAGATGAGGCTGTAACAGTTGCATGGGATTTTGCCCACTGTTTCAAATCCTTTTTCAAATCAATCAGGCTTCTCCAACTTAATTCATTTTCCTAAAAATCTATTTATTTATTAATTTATGTAAAATTTATTTATTTATTAAAGATCATAGCAGGGTATGGTGAAATTTGTTTTTTTTAGAAGTATCATAGAGTGGAACTCATCGTCACAAAGTACAGTAGGGACATCCTCACTAAAGAGCTTTAAACAAGGAGGTTATAGGGTACCTTGCTTTAAACAACGCATGGAGTCAGATGTGCAAATGTTTGCTATGAGAGGCCAGTAATGTATATCAAATACATATACATGTATCATAGTATAGCCCCTTGCTGCCTTCTGCCTGTGATACCTGAGCTATTCAGTACAGATAAAAATGTGAAAAAAATATCATTATCGAATCAACTCACCTTACACTTGACAGCAGAAGAAAACCCCATGAAAAAGTCCGAGGGGACCGAGATTTCCTTTCCGTTGGCAAGGACGCACTTCCCGCTTCCCTCCATGCAGTAGTACATGTGGTTACTGGTGGAGCCTGATCCTCCGTACTCCAACACATCGTTACCATCGCTGCCGAGCACGACCTCGTACGCGGAGTAACCCATACCATCACTGGGAGCGACGACCTCCTTCCCCTTAACAGTCGGGATTTGTGGGACGGCGTTCAGGGGTTCTTCTGCGGTGTGGCGGACAATCATGGTGACGCTTTGCTGGACTGTACTGACGAGAACTGAAAGAAAAATTGTGTAACTAAACTCTGTTTCTCCATACTCTAAAAAAATAAAACCTCACATTGTTTTTGCAAAGGGCAACAATTCACAAAACCCTGGGTGTTTGTTTATTACATTGTATATTATCATTGATTTTGCAACTAACGTTATATTCTGTTATGTCACCTCCAAGGAGTGAAGTTAATTGTTTTTTGCTTGTCTATCTCTTTGGGCATGCAAGTGTAGGCAGGCCTCGCACAACCTACATACAGCAGCTGTGTGAGGATGCAGGTTGCAATTTAGAACTGCCAAGAGCAATGGAGGACAGGGAAGACTAGAGGAGGAGGGTGATGTTCGTCCGTGATACTCTCATGACAAGATATCGATGATGATGATCTCTTTGTCTGTCTGTCTGTCTGCCTGTCTGTACTGTGTTTCTGCCTACAAAGTAATATGGGCGATTATGTCATGAGCTCTAGCCCCTGCTGTAGTGCTTGCACAAGGGCTATTAGAAACAGAAATGGGATTATGAAATTATGTGGGAAAAGTGGGAAGGACTCAGTTGAAGGAGTATGTGTGGGAAATATGATATAGAAATGGATATGTACAGGTGTCATAGGTGTGGGAGGGACTTTAATTTTAACTTAAGGCAGGTGTACATGTATGACTAGCTAGAACAAGAGGTGAAGAACAACAACAATAAAGGAACGGATCGCTTGAGAGACATAGACTACTCAGAAAAAAGACTTGCAAACTACCAGGCGCCATACATCTGCTTGGAGATTTAGCACTGCAAGGGCCCATACCGCTACATGTACCTTAGCGAAAAAAGGGGTGTATAATTTAACTATGACAAATATAGCGGGAACTTCTCATTTACAACAACGAGGGCGATCTAGGCGTTTTTATGTGCTTCATGTACACTTTCAAGTTTTTCCAACCCCTAACACTGACATGCTAAAAGGAGACAGAACCTCCTGGACGTAACCTAATATGCGAACTCTTTGTCAAAATTATGTTGACCTACTTAAATGTTATTACTTAGCAAGGACGGACTAGATCGCATTTGGTGCACGTTCTGAGTAATCTTACCTATTCCACTGAAGATGTTGACCAGCAGTTCTTTCTAAACTTGAGACAAAGGAGGGATGACAGTGAATGAAGGGTGGGGCCACGTGTTGGAGCCGTCACGAGCACTTCGGTCTGGTCACGTTTCAGAGCAACGTCTCTGAACTTTGGCATCACCGAATGGTCTGGTCTGGAGCGCAAAAAGGACCTTATAAGTTATAGTCTAATCATACAAGACTATCATAAATACATTCAGGAACAATCTTTCGGAGTAGCAGTGTGGTTGTTGATGTCTACGAATTTAAAACGTTGCAGGCAAAATATTGATATAAAACTAAGAACCCCCTTATATTTCAATGAACCATTCCTTAAGGTGTGACCATAGGATAGGACCGTCCATGCCTGGGACCGTCTCACTTATTCTTCAAGCAGATCTAGGACATCTAGAGGTTTCGGTCGAGTGGGCTACAGTAAGGAGTGTGAAGGATCTTCAACGTGTAACGGAGGGAGAGAAAATTAAACTCCCGGACACTCCAAGCCCACTCGACGGAAACTTCTGCTTGGAGAACACGCCCCACTCTGTCTATGGTTTATATAATCGTGGGCTCTAGCATTGCAAATATTACAAATAAATTAATGATGGCCAGAAAATTTATTTCTATTGATCAGTATTTAGCAATCGAAAACCGCCAGCTAGCCACCCAGAGGCCTGCATAGGAGGTTACTTGCAGTAAACAAGTGGTCCAAATGGTCAAGAATCTTTGATAAGCATGGCTTTGACTTGAATTTTCCCCAATAGCAGTTGAGTCCAAGAAGGTTCTATCCGTACATTGCTGCAAAATAGTAGAAATTGGCCAGAGGAGTTAGCCGGCCGGCCAAGCCCTCTGATGAAACATCCTCTGTATTATAATTATGGCCATTTTTTTCTCGGTCTAGCAAGATGTATGGTAGATATACTCTCCAACAGAGGTTCGACTCTGACTGTTTTTTGACATCTTTTTAGGCGTTTTTATCGGGCTTTCTACTTGTACAACTAGTAGAAAGTGTTTCCTTTTGTACGCGTAAAAAGACGTCAAAACAAGCCGTAGGCTAGGCTCAGCTTGGAATAGTAGGCATTCATCAGTCTCGCAAGACTATGAATGGTACAGATTCTACACAATGGTATCAAGGTATTATTACTACATGACTTTTGTTATATAGCATGCATTCTCACAAACTACGTGTATTTCACGGTGGTTTGAGATTTCGGAATCTTGTCAAATCTGCTTTGAATTAAACCAGAGTATGGTTGAATCTGAATCAAGCTAGTCTAGGGCTGTTAGGCCTAGGGCTGATTCAGGACGGTTTCATTTTAAGGATGATATTCGTGGTAGGCATATAAACGTCAGTATTGATGCCATAGACCACCAGTGCTTTTAGATAGATTTCTTCGTAATTTCATTGTTGCGTTTCTTCGACGAATTTGGTGGTTTTAACATTGTTTATTTTATATTTTCAGACATTATCCCCAATATAACATGTATCATGTGTATTATCCCAACGTGATCCGTCCCTAGTCCGAACAACCCACTTCCCGGTTCAACGACCTCTAAAGGTGACGTAACCCTATGTCGACCAATAGCACGCCGAGTTGGTTCATTTGCATACGATCCGGAACGATCCGGGAGGGGCCAGAATTTCCCGGACTGAATCACTCAGTCGCCATGTTGGTCCCATAAAGTCACAGTGTTTGTGCAACTTTTCCATTTTTTGCCCGATTTTCGGGACATCGTAGGCAATACATGTAGGCGAGGCTTCGCGTTCAATGCGGAGTCTACTACATGAGCCATTACTAGGACTCTCCTTTGTGGAGAATGAAGGGAGTTTGGTGGATTTTCGAGGGTAAGTTTGCTCCCCTATTTCCGCTTAGTGTGTCTGTCCTCTTTTAGATCCCTGTTTGTTGACATCTTCACTTCTGCTTTCTTCCTCGGGGCTTCACCCGGGTTTTTCTTGGATCTTGTGCGGGGAAGAAGTTCCTGTGATGTGATAGAAGATACCTTTCGTGATTCTGTGTGCTTCTCTTTGATAATTTTAAGACCTGCGTTGAGTTTGATGTTCCGAAAGGTCAAAAAATAAAAATAATTTCTGCGTGTGTCCTAAAGGTTTTGGCATATCCTTCGCCAAAATTACAACCGTGACTTTGTGAAGTTGTTGTAGTGACCGTTACTTCAATCTTGTTTACCAACATTTACCAATCAGAAGTCATTATGACAAAAGGGCCGGAAAGAATGTCGACGAGGAAGAAACCTTGTTATCAGACAGCATTTTCATGTGGAGGGGGTCATGGGGATAACCATGACGTCATTTTGATGCTTTGCTATTTCTGTCACACGTACATGTCAAATAGAAGTTGTCAACAAAAGTAACTAATATTTGTCTGAAATCTTTATTTCGTGTGTGAATCTGAATGAAAATAAGACATGTATTTGGCTATTTTATATGTAGAACCACATTTGACTGTTTTGCAAGGGTGTGATCATGGACCATGTGATGGTTTTCAATAGATAATTTACTAATGTAACTAAAGCCCATATCCCTGAAACCATATCATTCTACGCTGTTACAATCTTGTGACAATGAGTATGAAGGTATTACTATTGTGAAATCCTGCATTGTTTTCTATGCAAATGACTCATGAAATGAGTTTATGCAAAATGAATAATATGGAAAATTTGTCAAGGATGTTTTCATTCTTTGCATCATCATCGTCATCAGTCAACGTCTTTGCAGTTACCTAAGTTATAATGTATGATAGAAGAAGGTAACATAATTATTATTGAAGTCTAGGGTATGGCAACTTGATCTATTTTATACTATTTGATGTGATCGAAGTCATGTTTTTGTTTACAGACTGAATTGCATTGCAACAGTGTTGTGAGTCCCGAACATAAAAGAAAAAGAAAAAAAAATCAAGGAAAAATCCAACATGCCGATCCAAGCACCGCAGTGGACGGACTTCCTGTCCTGTCCGATCTGCTACAACGAGTTTAACGAGAGCCAGCGCAAGCCCATCAGCCTCGGGTGTGGACACACCGTGTGCAAGACATGCCTCGGACAGTTCCACAGCAAGCAGTGTCCCTTCGACCAGACGACCATCACCGTGGATACCGACGTCCTGCCTGTGAACTTTGCCATACTGCAGTTGGTCAGCGGCGATGTTCAGAAGTCGGAGAACGGTGTTATGGGCGTTAGCGAGTTCACGGAGTACTATGAGGATGCCATGGAGTGTATAGAGGAGCTGGCCTTGTACCTGAAGCCATTCAGTGGTGGTATGTCACAACATCTCATCTACTCTTGCAGTCTTTGCACTTGATGTCATGATTTGTAAAATGAAGCCACTGCCAAACAGATCAGAATCATTCAGAATCGTGCTACATGACAATGATTTTAGGAAAAAAATATTGATACTATACTAGTACAGTCAAACCTGTCTATAGCGGTCACTCAAGGGACTGGCCAAAACTGGCCGCTAAGGACAGGTGGCCGCTATGGAGAAAATGTTGATTAATTGACCACGAGTGACACATGTTTTCAGTACCCACTGAGATACATTTATTCACCGTACAGTACACATTTAACATTACATAGGTAAGGCACATTTTAGAAATTCGATTGTTGTTCTTTTACTTCTATTATGGGCTTGAAAAAAAGAATTAATGTATCTGCCAACTCCAAAATCCATGGTCTGCTCGAGCTTCATGTCTGAACAGACCAGCATCGCCATACTCAACTCTTGATCCTTCGCGACTACTTCGCTGCCGGCACACGCGTCACCAACGAGTTTTAATCATATGAAACAAAGTTCTTCGCAGCAAAATGCCCCCTAGTTAGTATAGAACAAAATATATGTTGCTCAGTTGCCACTTACTGTTCGTTTTCGACCGTTTTCAAACACAAAATCGTGGCAACAATTTTCCTAATCTGTTGTTGTTTGCTTGTCATGATCGGCTTCTACCATTATGCTAATAGGGTAATGAGAGGAAGGTCGCTCTTTTGAGGGCTTTTTTCTTTTCAGAAAATTGCAACAGCCCAAATTTTACAAGATAGTAATGTTATCCATATTTAGTTTGAAGCTTTTGGTTCAGTAATTATCGTCAGTGATAGTTTGCAGCAAAATAGATTTAACACACTATACCTCCGCAACAGTGGTGTCTTCCGATGACCTTTATGCTGCTCCGCCATTTTGAAAATCGTGTTTGGGCACATTTTCGGATGAATTCCCGGGGAAAACGGAAATATTGGGCCGACATTGAAATAATTCGCCAACTAAGCGCATCAGATACATGTGCGGGTTGTATTTTCCAAAAACTACCGTAATCTTTGTCCAATCCAAATGCACAGAAATAGTCAAATATGCTACGATGTACAAACGCAAGCCATGTGAAGAAATACTTGACTTCGCGCGCGTCAAACCATGGATAATCTAACGAAGATAAAACATTCTTGTTTTCTTTATTATTATCCCGTAAAGTTGAGTTCACATAAACTTGATAACTGCATTAAAAAATGAAGATTTTGAACCCGGCGTGCGGTGGCGATGCGGCTTCCACCGGCGCATATTGGCCGTTATCGGCAGTGTTACTGTACTCGCGGGACCGAAAATCGTCTGGCCGCGACCGCGTTGGACAGGTGGCCGCTATAGCCTAATTCTTAATGCTTATGTCAATGGGAAAAATCCAAGGGACCGACAAAAAGTGACCACTATGGGCAGGTGGCCGCTATGCAAAGGTGACCGCTAATACAGGTTTGACTGTACATGTAGTTAAATAATATCTCTTTTAGAAGATTTACTGGATGAATACTCAGTAATTGTATTTGTCTCGTATTTCCAGCAGAATTATGTTCCTAGTAGTATTATGCTTCATGTATTCACTCAATATCAAAATCAAGCCACAGAGTACAGGAGCCAATTTCCGAAAGACGCATAGAAATGTGATATCGTTTAACCCATCTTACAGAAAAGGTTTGACCTGATATTTTAGTAGAGGGGGTCCTCCATCATGCATGATGATGTTGTGCTCAAATTGTGGTATCATGCTCCTTCTAACACTAATTTAAGATGAATTGTTCATGGGGCACAGGTGTAACCATGCACATTTTCAAGGGGGAGGGGCCCAAATCTAGTCATCAAACAAGCTAAACCTTTGCGGACATCTTACAGGAGGAGCAGGAAACAACAGCCCTCTGAGCCGCCCCATGCAGCGCAAGCTGGTCACCCTGGTCAACTGTCAGCTGGTGGAGGACGAGGGCCGAGCTCGTGCGATGAGAGCGGCGCGTTCTCTCGGGGAGCGGACGGTGACGGAGCTGATTCTGCAGCATCAGAACCCGCAGCAGCTGTCCCAGAACCTGTGGGCTGCAGTCAGGGCCAGGGGATGTCAGTTTCTAGGGCCAGGTATGTGTCTACTGCATGGTAGTTAGGCTTAATTAGGAAATCATACCTTTGATACTGTAAGTCTTGGAATTTTCGCAGTGGTTTTATTTTCACAGTAGGCAAATTCATGACACTGATTGAATAAGTGTTTCCAATGTAAATTGCTACTATACTTCAGAATTGTTAGCAAATGTAAAACATGGCGAAAACTCCCACCCCAAAATAAAACCACTGCAAAAGTAAGTGAAGTTACAGTATTGTATATCAGCATTTCTTGGGATTCTCATTGGCACATAAGGACTTCAACACAAATTGCACTAAGAAATCATCATTAATTTTTGTACTCAGAGTCTCTCCACCAGCCTTTACAAATTTGTGACTTACTATTGTTCCATTGTCTGTCTTTTGTAGCCATGCAGGAAGAAACCCTGAAGCTGATCCTGCTGGCTCTGGAGGATGGTTCAGCCTTGTCCAGGAAGGTGCTGGTGATGTTTGTGGTGCAGAGACTGGAGAAGCAGTTCTCACAAGCCTCCAAGACGAGCATCGGCCACGTGGTACAGCTCCTGTACAGGGCCTCCTGCTTCAAGGTGTACAAGAGAGATGGAGACTCCTCACTCATGGAACTCAAGGAAGAGGTACGATACTAAAGACTTTTTACATCTTAAATCTGGAGTTTCTGATCATATAGGGTCAGTGAATCACATACAACTGTTAGTTTTGACATCTTTGTGGTTGTTTTGTGATCGTGGTTTTCGCACTGCGTGCAAAAATGCGTGTTCTGTATTCTCTCTACTTCCTTGTTTCAAAGCTGAACTTAAAACCATCACAGACACTCCATCTTCGCCATACCATGAAATCACATCACCGCAAACTCAATTGCCATCACAGTATTTTAGAAAATGGATATAATGTATTTTGAGCCCTGCTGAGCATTTTTATTTGGGTTGCAACAATTTTAGGAAAGATTGGGAGGTAAAGATTCTTCCTTTCATAAAACCAAATGCTGGCTTTGTAGTTCTTATCAGATATTTGTGTCTCTCCCTAAGTTCCGTACATATGACGGCCTGAGAAGAGAACATGACGCCCAGATTGTTCAGATTGCCATGGAGGCTGGGCTGAGGATATCGCCTGAGCAGTGGTCATCCCTACTGTACGGAGACACTGCCCACAAGTCACACATGCAGTCTATCATCGACAAGGTAACCACTCACCTCTCTTGGTATAGAAATGCTTTGATTCTGACAAGACTGGCTAGAAGTGTAATACTAGCTATAGAAGCAGGTAAACATTATTATACACAAATTATGCTACTTTAGGCATCATTTGTATGTGCATGTATAATTGTATGCAAAGATATACATCATAGAACTCTGGTGCACATACATTTTTAGACACGAGTTTGCATGTCACAACAAATTTCCTAAATTCTGGTTAACAAAAAAGAAAGAAAGGTGAATCGTAAACTCTACAGTAGCATGAATGTTACATTCTAGAAATCAATTGGGGATTCAAACCAAGGCATTGTAATCCGGAGGCAGTTGAGACCTTTGCACACACTACTTACACAGACATCTCAACTCTCCACAGTTGCAGACACCAGGTTCCTTCGCCCAGAGCGTGAACGAGCTCGTGATAGCCCTTCAGCGCTCCGGCGATCCCGCCAACCTGTCCCGCCTGCGGCCGTACTTCGACGAGCTGGCCAAGATCGACCCGAGCCCCGACAGCGAGACGCCGCAGTGGGACGACACCAGGAAGGGCATGCAGGCGGTGAAACTGGTGGTGCAGGGGGTGGTGGACTTCATCCAGAACTACAGCGGCAACAGGAAGGGGGACTCTGCACAGGTGAGGATATTTGGATACTTTATTCAGTCCACCAGCTACTGTAAATGCAGAAATGTTTGCGGTGGTTTTATGTTCGCGATTTTCGCGGCTTCCGTTTCACCGCAAACTTAAAACCACCACGGACATTTTCGTCCAGTACTGTAGCAGTATGTGACTATAGCGCTGCCACAAACTTAAAACCACCGCGAACACTCCATTTTCTCCTTAGCGTGAAATTAAAACCACTGTATGCATTTGCAGTAACATACATAATATGTAGATAGCTAATCTTCCTGGATATAAAAACAACAGATTACGTACAAATAATACAAAAAGTTATGGCAGCTACTTACAGGCTATTCAAGTTAACATGTAACTAAGAGCCTCCCACTGAAACTTTGTTGCTGATTGTATGTCATATGGCAAACTGTTCCGTATAGACCTGTACATGAAGGCCATTTTTGTGGCATTTGTTTTTGGTTTCATTCTGGTTATAACTTATAGGACTGAGGATAGGATGTGAAGTATTATTTCTGTCAATAGTGGGGTCACTTCTCTTCAAACCTGCTGGAATTAGGGATTAGAAACTAGCTGTGATTCAATTTTTGTCTACTGTTTGTTTTCTCCAGGTCACGAGTGGGAAATATAAGACCAGCATGTGCCGAGACCTGAACAGAAACGGAACAGGCTGCCCACGGGGCGTCAACTGCACATTTGCACACTCTGACGAGGAGATGTACAGGTAGATCAACTTGGCTTTACTCTGCTTTCTTCTGTTTACATGGAACTGTGATAAGATAATTTTACCTTTCCGTTCAATTGTCACAAAGCTGTTGAAAGATGAGTATGTGTTCAGGGCTCGAAATCCTGGGTGCATGTTCATTTTTGTGCACCCAAAATTGGAGCTGTGCACCTAACTTTTGACCGTGGATGCACGGGTGTACCTAGATAATTGGGTAAGGTTTCATATCTTAAGCTACTATTTTTTCGTGTGCCTAAATTTTTAGGTCATTGTTTTATTCCTGAAAATGAATTTCTAGCCTTGGTGTTGAAAAATGTTCAATGCAAAACATTTTTTTGCATTCTACAGGTACCGTGCAAGGAACAGAAAAGCTGTGGAGAAAGGGAACACCAAAGAGATCCCCTCCTTTAAGGGGGAGGCCAAGAAAGGCAGCCCCCTGGTTGCCAAGGGAACATCCTCTCCCCCTTCTCCGCCACCCCCAGGCCTGGTCTCAAGGTCAACTGTCTCAGACTACAGTTCTAAGTAAGTCACAGCTGTGTGAGACTTCTTTCTGTCACATGCACAAAGTATTAACTTTCTGCTGCAAATTACAGGTTCCAGATGGATATTTCATGAAATTAACAGTTTGTATCAACTACTCTTTACCAGTGGGGTCGGTCCAAGGGAGCCACCAGACATGCCAAGGTCTCAGTCTCCACTGTCTTCCTACGGCAGACAAGCAGCGTACCCTCCCAGGGTCTCCTCCATGGAGCAGTACAGTCACCAACCACCAGGGGGAGCCATGAGACAGCCTCTACCGTCAGACATGCCACCTGAACGTAAGTATTGCACTCTTGTCTTTTCTTTGGTTACATAACCCCTTGTGTTTTTGTAAAAAAAAAAGACTTGGTGTTGAAATGATGGGAACAAATGAACCCATAACTTTATACATACTTGTGCATGAATTTGTTTTTCTAAGAGAACATACAACATGACCATGGGTCGATGTTCAAATGCTAGTAGGAAAGAAATTTCCTAATTAACATGTCAAACACCAGTCCTTTCTTGGATCTTCTCAAGAAAGGGTAGACCTCGTTGCACTCTACTGACATCACTTACCAGGCCTGCGGTTTGTATTATTCTTGTAGCACGGGCATCGGCACTGGCTGGTGTTTTTGCAGAAGTTACCAACGGTCAAGAGGGGATTGGCTGGTAACTTATGCCAGGGCTATATCTGACAATGACCGGAAGTGGTCCAGTGTGCTGCATGTTTATTTGTCTTTACCACCTGATCTATTCAGTATGAGAAGTGAATCTGTGAGAGTCTGATCTAAGTCTGTGTGGAGGTCTGAAAAGTGGATGTGATTTGGATTAAGATTACTTTTCATTCTACCTGTCCTGTGCATAGCCGAAGCTAAACTTATCATTTCAAAATTACAAAATGGGTACCATGAGCCCATATTCTTAGTCTGTTAAATTGTAATGATGGCTTATGGGTATGTCAAGGACTTGCTGTGATGTTTATTCTTTACTGAGTTTACAGCTAAGCTGGGAAGGACAGCTTGTCATTTGTAGCGAAAGTCTGCTTGTCCAGGACAGGTCTTACGATGGTAATTTCAACCCCTTGTGTGTCAGAGATAGACAGAGTGACTGTGTGGTTCAGTTGTTGCTGTATAGCTGGGTGAATGATTCTGATGCAAGATTGGAGACTTGTGACTTGCGTTTGTTACGTAACCACAAGTTGGGTTGGAAATGCGGAAGGAAGAATGGAAAGTAGAATGGATGTATAGACAAGCATGGTTGTTTGGTCACGATAGTTTTAATGATAAGCCTCTCAGAAAAACTGATAGTGCCAGACATTGAATATCTTTCGCTTTGTGGGTGTTGGCACCAATTACTGGAGTTAGTATAGTACTGCATTTTTTAGATATGAAAATTATCATTTTTTGAACCCCTGAAGTGAAAATTTGCAATGGAATGACAAGCTTATAACAAATGGCTGCTACCAAATGAAGTCGTAAAGTCCATAGAATGAAGACCCTGTGTTGCTTTGTCTCAGAGCCAGAATCCTAAGTTCTGACCATCAATTCATTCATCTTGCAGATCATAACATACCCTGTGAGAAAACTCATTAAAACAAATTGCTTGGCTTGAAAAAAACTTGCCTATCGGGAAAGTTTCCACTGAAAGAGACATGTGAGTCTTTGTATTTTAAGGGACACAATGAGTTGTATGGCATTGGTATTCAGGAAATATTGTACAGTGTATGTATTCTGGCTTTCTGCTTGTCATGAAACCGCTTTTATAATATTGTTTGGTCTCGAAACATTGTATGTTAGGGACCTACTTGGATGGAATCCACCGAGTTAGAGTTTAGACGAACAAAGTTATGAGCGCAGATGGTGAAGTATGTGTACCGAACTGAGGCTGAGGACAGGAAAGGGACGTACCGTGTATGTGTAGTGGTTCCAGCATGTTCACTATGGGGTTGTTTTGCAGAAGGTCCAACATACTTGGTGGAAACTGTGCAAGTGCAGATGGTGCCCGTGGAGACAGGTTATCCAAGGGTTGTCAGTAAGTTATTGTGCGCTGCTTACTTCTCGTACCATACCTTCACTTGTACCAATCAATTTAAGGTAGAACCCGATGAGACCATACAGCATGTGAGACGTAAGCTTTGTTAGGTAGGCAGGTAGGTACCGCTGGTTTCTGTTGTTACCCTTAATCCTTGCATAACACCGCCGTGTGTTTTGTGGTATGGTACTATTAAAATCCTCCTTTTCCAGCTGTGTAAATGTTGAGTGATGAGAGGGTAGTTTAGCTGTATTATTTTGGTAAGTATGGTTGTGACGTGACATGTGTCTTCTTTCCATAGGAATGTGTTTGAAGTGAAATGAGACCGAGAATTCGCTATGGGGCTCTCATCCAAAGTCTGGAAGCAAATGGATTGGCGTGCTGGTGAGCAACAGAGAGAGTAACCGCACTCTTGTTTTCTCCCTTTGTCTATTCCAGGTGGGTACTACCCTCCGCAACACCCGCAGTACATGACACAGCAACCGCCGCCTCCGATGACCCCTCCATATCCGGCGCAGTACCCTCCGCCGTCGTCGTATCGTCCCCAGGAACCTGCCCCGCCACCGATGCCCTACCGGCCGTACGTACAGGACAGCTACGGGAACGGGATGTACTCCCAGCCACCACCCAGCCAGTACCAACCTCAGCAGTACCCCCCGCCCATGGACCGGGGAGTTTGGCCGCGGTACCCGGTCCGGGAGGACGTGCCTGTTAGAGTTCCCACCAGAGGCGGGTACGCGGGGTATGATGGCATGGTGCACCAGTATCCAGGGCCGTACCAGGGGAGCATGTCACAGCCAACGGTAAGGAACAGATCGTTTTTGATAAAAAATGTTCTCAATATCGTGTCTAGTTATTCTTCATATTATGCCTGTATTGTGTTTGTAAATATCATTGATTATTTAGTATCAATAAAACATGCAACAAATCAATAAACTGTCCTTGTTATATTGAGAATTATCCTAGCTAGCTCTGGATCTGGCAGAAAGTTTGCACTTTCACACTCAGCGGCAAACAGATTTTCATGATTTTTGTCCTTATGTTCACTCCTGCACTATGTACTTCATGCAAAATGATGAATTGTAATAATAATAGATTAACTCTATTTATTTTCCTGTTCACCCCACAGAACCTACAGAACCAGAGTCTGAAAGACCTACAGCGTAGAAGGGACGAGCTCCTGGCTCAACTCAACCATCCCGCACACTGCATGCCTGTGGCCCGCTCCCCGTCCCCCTCCCCCTACAGCTCCCCTGCACACACTCCCCCCTCCACTCTCAACTCCAAAGCCACCCCCTTCTTCCCACGGAAACCTGACTACACCGATGAGACAGAGAAGGAGGGCGAGGTACAGTCTGACGGCACAGGGCAGACGAAAGAGTACAGCCCGTGGTCGAGTGGCGTCCTGATCCAAACCAAGGACGTCATGCCTCACACGGCCACTCCCTCGTCTTCCACAACCGTGGTGTCCAGCTCCCAGTCATCCTACAGTAGGAACTACCTGACGGAGAGCTCGCTCGTGACGGAAATCCGCCGCCTCTCGGACGAGGCACTGGCGCAGGTCCTGGTACGGGAGGATCTGAACTACCTGCGTGGGCAGGACCAGCCGGGGTACCTCATCCGTCAGGAGGTGCAGCGTCGCACGCTCGAGCGCGCCAAGGAGCTGGAGGACGACCTGATCCCGTTCTCCAGCACGCCCATGGTGTCCAAGTACGGGCCCATCTCCCGCACGGCCAGGGCAATGATACGGAACACTGGACCGTACCAGTCCACCGCCATCGCGGGGAATACCAGCACGGTGTCGGTCAAGTCGACGGAGAACATGATCCAGTCGACGCACGAGCGAGTCCACAGCCCCACAGAAGCGGAGGAGCAGGACAGCCGGTACAGCAAGAGGCAGTCGGTGCCCATGTACCGCGGGGTGTGGAACATAACCGACAGGTAAAGCCAGGTTTCCCACCGAGAATTCTGACATCTTTGCCAGTTTGTTTCATCACCAGTCCTGGTTTGCCTTTTGATTTGATACTTGCTGTGAATCAATCTTATGACCTGTCTCGGCCTTGTGTATGTTTCAGAGAGGATCCGTCCCAAAACACTAGGTTAGTTCACTCTCCCTCCCTCTTGCATGGGCCCAGGAAGGGATGGTAGTCCAGGTAAAACCCTTGCCATGGCTGTCCCAGGTCCCCTGGAGGAACGGTCAGGTTTTGAACGTCAACAAAACTTCAAATAGTTTCTTACTGGAAGTAGGAATCATTTGTAGTTGATTGACATAGCCTAAACTAAAATGTCAATATTGTTTTTTATCATCATATGCATTAAATCAAAATGCTGAAATGACAGATAAAGAAACTGGTTAAGCACAGTTTTGTTGCTTAATTTAAATAGTTTCAACTGGCTGATATTGATATTACTTTACATAATTGCAGAATGAAGTGTCATATCTCTGCCACATTTGCAGGCAGCTGACTTCAGTGTTGTTGCTACTTACACCATTTAACACAACACCGTTGCTTCTTGTTTTGTGTATTCCAGTAATTTTTACTCGATAGCTGACCATGTACAATATTTATGTGAACTATGGAATTGATACAGACTTGTGAAGATGATAGCAAGCTTGCCTGGTCACCATCCTTGCCTGGTTTGATGAAAGGGAAACTCTGAGAACTGGTGTTGTTGGGTGAAGGCTGTCCAGCTCAGTTCAAATTGGGGACGGGAGGGACATAGCAGACACAATTCACATGCGTCGATTTGATTAAGAGTTATTTGAGCAAAGCTATAACATGTTCATTTTAGATCTGCTCGATTAACATTTCGCTACGATTATCAAGGCTTCAGAGAAAAAGCATAGTTGCTTATAGTACTACATATGATAGCTGCATGTATGTAGATGATTACTGATGGCCATATTTGGTCAGGATTCACAAACTAAAGATTTTTTCGGATTGTGATGTGTGGAAACTTTTCCACCAGTAGTGAAAATACTCTTTGCTGGTGCATGTTATTTACTTATGGAAGCAAATTGCACAACAATGTAGCTACTTTTTTTTGGAGAATGACATGGTAATTATTTCCCTGTAGAATAAATAATCTCCCGAGCGCTCCCGTGACGACGTCCCGCGCCTCTGGGTCGTCCACCGTGGAGCGCGAGCAGTTGAAGCTGGAGCTTCGACAAATCAACAACCAGATCAACTCCCACCAGCAGCAGCAGCAGATACAGGTATAGTTTCTGTTGTTACTTCACCCCAAGGGAGGGAAGTACTGTACATCTGGAAACGTTTACAGTGGTTATATTGATCATATTTTCAACGTTTTTGCAGGCTCCTCTTCACTGTGAATTCATGACACTATGTTACAGTGTGTCACTTCTCAGTTGTTGTAATTGTGGACTTAAAACGCCAGAAAGACCTTTGCTGTTCTGCAGCAAAAATTGTAAAAATAAATGTACTGTAGTGTTTCTAGCTTGTCGGAGTGTCTGCATGTGTGTGTTTCTGCCACCCCTAATGCACTCAATGCAGCATTGCTGTTGTCATAGCTGAGAAAGCTCAGACATTTGCATATTACATTAACATAATCTAATAAACGTGATGGACATGGCTGTTACAGGAGGCTAAGAATGCCATGTTGCTGAAGCGCGAGCAGGACGCGCTGGCCTGGCTGAAGAGCAGCGTGTCGGACAGACAGCTGAACGACGACCAGCGCCTGGCGTACGAGCTGCAGCGGATCGAACTCGGCATTCGGGAGAAGGAGAGAGAGCTACAGAGGGTAGGAATGAAAGATACGGTAATTCTTGTTAACGGTAACTTAATTTTAGCTACTTAAGCGGTCACTAGTTTTCATCATTGCAAATATTTGATCACCTAACATTTGAGACAGTGATTTTTGTTCCCACCATTTAAATTAAATGCAGTGAACTATTCCCTTTTCCCCAAACTGATAAGATCACCAACTGCAATATTAGATGGATTTACAGTAAACAGATGGAGGACATATTGGTCTGAATTGCTATCACAATTTCCTTCAAAATTTGTGATACATGGGATGGCAGTTATTGCAGACGTTAGTCATGCCAATTTACAACTTTGAGTTATAAGATAGATCACCTAACTTTTGATTTGACACTTGCAAGGAAAAATTTAGTTTATAAGTTAATGATGTAAAAAGAAATGTTTGAATGTGGAGATATGTATGTATGTTTTACATGACAGACCACGTGGTCTTATGCTACATGCTTACACAGTATAATATACAATAAATCAAGTCACTTTATCCTATTGACTTTGGCATTCCACATCCGCCTGCTTCTTGCTTTCTTGTTACCCGGAGTACAAGCCATCACAAATCGATTATGTTCTCATATCGTCTCGCTGGGCAACCTTCATCCGGGACAGCAAAGTGAAATGGGGCATGGCATGCAAACGAATGTGGAGATGATTAGTGGAAAACATTGTAATACATTGTACTTGATTTAGTACTACAGTAGATTCCGCATATCTGTATAGCCCATTTGTCAGCCCAAATTATACGACTCCCCGAACTATAGGACTGTCCGAACTAGCAATATTGACGTCCCGAAGGGGGGGGGGGGGGCGAATTGGATTTTGGGTAAGACACACAATTACACTAACGATATCGCAACTTTATTTTGCAAAATTTTAATCAAAGTACAATCCGACCTTTTCGTCGATCTTAACGTCACCATATTGGATTAAATACGCGATCCATTTTGTTCAGATAAGCCCGAACTGCGTGGGAAACTCCTGCCAAATAAAAAACTCCCGCCGCATGTTCATCACGTGAAATCTTACAGTCAACCAATCAGAGCACAGGTTTTTATGACGTAAACCAATCAGCGCGTAGAAAAATGCATATCAATGAGTAAACAAAGATGGCCGCCCAGCGTCACCAGACCCCTTCGTCGCTTTATTTTATTCTGAAATCGCGATGTAAAATAGGATTCATCTACGCTACATAAGCAGGATTTTCACGGGGAAAGAATGTAAGGAATAGGTTCTCCGTCGAATACGGCCACAAATAACTGTAAATCGCGGCAAAATACAGCGTAGAGGCTCAAATGCTCCGACAAAAATCGTGTTTTTCTTTTCGTATTTTTGTTCACTTTCGTCGCTTGAGTCTTGAAAAACAGGTTTTTAATGAGATCACCGTATGTCAAAGGCACCGATATCGACTGTTTGCAAGCATGACAATAGCGAGTAACAAAAGAATGTGATTGTTGAACGGTAGACGGCGTCCCCACTCCCGAAACAACAATTCAAATCCAAAATTTAGCCTGTAGTTGTGGGTCATTTTACGATAAAATCGGACAAGATTCTATACAATACCCCGAACTTTACGATTATGTGCGATACAGTTATGCATCGTTTTTACAATTGAGTGAATGGTAAATGGTTTGGTGTTTTGGAATTCTATACAGAAAGACGAAATATACAGAAAAAAGGTATACAAATAATTGGCATATACTGTATGATGCAATTGTACAGTGTGTGTCAGGTGAAATTTGATGCTGCTGTTTTAAACAAGGCTTTTCGATACTGCCATTCAACAGTTTTTCTGCCAAAGTAAACATTGATAAACCCACAGTAGTAACCAAATACTTTGCAAAAAATTCAATATGTTTCACGCACTTTGTTTTAGCTTCATACAGAGTCTTCACACTTGTTGCTCTGTTTCTCTCAATGGCAGGCCCAGCCCAGGAGCCAGCATGACACGGCCAGCGACTTCGAGATCGCTCGCCAACTCCAGGAGTTTGAGAACGGCCACCGGCCCAAGCCAGGCCCTGACACTGCAGACAGGAGCAGACACGCCGTACAAGACGACCTGGTCAGTTCAACCTCTGACATTTTCCTTTTATTCTTTAGTCATCTATTTGTATGCACTGTAGTGTTTTGGGAAGAGGTAGTTCAAAATGTACCGGAGATCATACCCAAGACCCTATAGATTCCTTGCTCCTTAAGCACTTCAGGAAGAGCATCACTCAGTGAAACTGAAAGGACAAATTTATTTACATATTTACTTATCTATCTGTTTAAGATTTACCAAATTTGTGGAAGGATGCACATAATAGTTGACCATCACCTTTTCAAGATGTCAACGCAGAACCATACTGGAAGGTTTGAACCACACCGGGATGGACCTCTACTCTTTTTGATAAGTGTGCTGGGTTCTTAAACATGCTCGAAGTGTGGTTGTCCTCAGACATGGTACCAGCTCAATTCAAATGTTGAGGCCTGTTAGGGATTCGAACCCAGAATCTTTCGATTCTTAAGTCAGCAACCCTAATCACAAGACCACCTTGCCATTCATATCAGGAGAAAGCCCTGTTATGTTGTGAAGTCTCCCATCCTAATCTGACTTGCAATTTCTGTCAACTTCACAGGAGGCGAACGACTACCGTGTGGCTCTGGAGGCCCAGAAGGCGGAGGAACTGTCGGAGATTGAGTACCAGGTCCGCCGAGAGGCTGAGCGTAAGCAACGTCTGGTGCAGGAACGGGAGCGACTGGACCAGGAAGAACGAGACCGTCGTCTGGCCGAGCAACTGGTGTACAGCGAGGTGGGTAGCGGGGATGTTAGGTATTGTAGAACATCTAGGATTTATCATACTAATCTGAAAATTGAGGGAGGAAAATGAACTGAGATTTGAACTCGCATGCAATACGTTTTGATAGCCACCCCTTGAAATTAAAATATATTTCTCGGGTCTCCTTTTTTTCTGAAGTTGTTTGTTGCATTGTCACATACTGTATGCAGATCAAGTAGATAAATTCAGTTTTATACAACAACCAAGAAACTTTTGTCATTTTAGCAAGCTTGTGGAAGTTTATATGAAAAGTTTGTTCGAGTAAGACTTGTTGTGTAAAGGACTAACTAGTCCATCCTCCCACAGGTGGGTTACCAGCACCAGACCAACGACAGACCCTCGTACGCCAGCGCTGTAGCGGACAGAAGGGTGCGATCAAACGGCGTGCACGGCGCAGTACGGGACCTGCAATTGGCTCCCAGGATATCGACCGGTCAAGACACCGTGGTCACTTCTTCCGTGGCGAGAGCCAAGCCCTGCACACTACCAAGTAACGTGGTGGAAGACAGCAGTGTGGGTGTGCACTAGACAAGTTACCTTAATTTTTATGTAGTCTTTGAATAGCTTTATCTAGTTGGTACTCACACAACCAGAGATTGTTTACTGGCCAATACAGCAGTAGCAACTGTCATTTGCCACTGATAGATTTACTGAAACATCAGATAGAAAATCTGTGGTTATGTGAAAATTATTTTTAGTGGTGCTTATTTTAAATCTTGCTGTATGCTTGGACAATGGTTGTAAAAGGTATGTGATATTTATATTACAAGGATAGCTTGCACATGTACATATCAATATATGTTTGATGCTTTGGTAGGTAGAGGTAAGTGTATTTTCCATGAACTAGAATCTCTTAAATACCTTTGCAGAAACTTGTAGATATAAGACAGCCTGCTTCCTTCTTGATGACCCTATAGCCTTGCCAGGATATTCTTAAAGAAAAACAAACTATTTCTAAAGCTGTTAAACAGTCATTGAATGTAGGAAGTAAGATGCTTCTGACTTGAAAATCTGCTGCGAGTTATGTTTCCAAAGGAAGAGTGCTAAGCGTGCATGTATTACCATTAAAGGTGTGAAAGGTATCTTTGTTTTTTTATGGAAATCTAAGATCTAGAAATTGCACTGTGACCTGCTTTATATTCATGCTGTCAAGTAGTTGAGATCTGGTTTACTCTATGTGAACTGAACAATGACGTTTGTTTGACATTCTTGTCTTGAATCAACTCAAGCTTACAATGATTTTCTGTGCTGTAATAGATGAAGGGAATGTACAAAGTCTATGGTGTGTTGGACCTGCAGATGCTATATGTCTGCCTTTTTTGCCTTGTTTCCCTTTAAAACTTGAAAGCTAGACTAGGCAGGATTTTTGCCCTTGAAATATAGATGAAAATAATACCTATTTCATACATGATTTTGAAATATCTACCTGTACCATTCTGAACTACTAAGAAAGTTCAAGTCGCCCTTTTGAAATATTTTTTATTTGAAATCTTTGCACACTAAGCAAAAGTGTTTGGCTGTTGTTGATATGTTTGCTGTTTTTGCTGGGAATTTATCTCATCAGAAATGGATTGACATTGTGCTATACATGGTATATATTATGGAGAAGAAAAATGGCAAAAAATCCTGCATACAGTATCTTTGAACGTAACAAAATTTGCTTTGTAGCTAGCTTCTGGATATTGCATGTATAAACATGCCATGGAACGAATTCTGAGCGGTACAAATGATCAAACTAATCAAATGTACAAAAAATAAGAGCTTTTACAAAGTTACTGCTTAAGTAAGTGCCCTGTATATATTGGCACTGGACGTTGGCTTTCTTTTGGGAAGTATTTACTATTGTACTGCATTCATGTCAGTGATGCTCACATGAGCCTGAAAAGATGTGCTTTTTTATTTGTTGACACATTTTGGTGCCGTTAACATTCATTTGGCGGCCACCAGAACATAAACAAGATCCTTAAGGCCACACACTTTGATTTCCTTAGTTCTCTGACTTTTTAAAGTAAGGTTTAGCAAGAGAACATTATGAAAACAGAGGACTGGGAGGAAGACGTGAATCTAACAATATTTACTCCCAAAAACCGAGTGTACCACGGTTACAGATTCTTCCCTCAGACTCTGTTCATCATCCACTTAACATGTTTTTTTTTTACCAATAAATTGAATCTTGGTGGCCTTATGGAATAGAACAGACTGTATGGAATAGAAATTGTACAGGACTTTAAATGCACACTTCCATGTTTCAGGAGAATCCTCATGTAAGCATCATATTAATTCTCTGTGCATTGCACACTAGTGTAAGGTGTTATTAGGTACAGATAGTGTACAATAAAGGGTGATTTGTATAACTCACTTGACTTCTGTGTTTTGGTGTTTTTCTTTTAAGTATCGTCATCAAGATCCCACTAATATAAAGGCTTCACTTGTTCACGTTTTGAAATCATTCTGTCGGACACTGTGATGTTGTTAAGATTAATTAGTCAAGTGTTGTGTTTAGCTGATTAAACAATACCTTTGACCTCATTAGGTCCCAAATAAAACATCGCAAACAACTTTATTTTCCTCGTGCAAACAAAGTGAAACCTCTCCGCAGGATGCCCTTTGTTACCTTCCAAAGCCCCACGTTTCATTGCTATCTGAAATATACTAATCATAAACGTTGCTAGAACACCTGGTTGCCATGACTACGGTGACGCGGGGCCCAAATGACCGATAGCGTGGCTTTGTGTGGTCTGAGCCTGGACAAACGCTTCGTGAAAGAAACCCTCCGCGCAGACTGAGTAAACAGGCTACCTGTACCGTGCACAAGGCTATCCCAAACCCCAAACTAGATGTATACTTTACGAAAGGCGGAGAAGGCTGCTTTATATACACACACATCAAGGCGCGCCTATCTAAATATGTCATTACGTCTTCATTCATGTTTCGGGGGTTAAAGAGTGGTATGAAATCACAACTGAACTTCTCTGATAGTTAAGCTTAAGTTGATCAATTAACCGTTTGAGCGGAGATATCACAACTTTGAATAGTAAAAACATGCGTTTAGATTTTATAAACAAATCTGTACCCGACCCCCCTAGCGGTGTGGGCAGGTCTAACTAAACTGGCCATAGACGCAACGGGTGAAAGGTGACGCAGCGAATGGAAAGGCGACGGACTCAGTGGGTCAAGCCGGACGAAGTTTGGCCAGGTGTGTCAACCTCCAGCGTTGGACGGTCCGCCCAGATATGATTGACGTAAATATGATTGACGTGTGCGTGGGACGATATGACTGAGATGAAGGATCTCCACAAGTTGCTGCTGCGCAGATACCACCGCCAGCTGGTCCGGGACATGCAGACCACCAGGGTGCTGGTACAAATGCTGGCGGTAAGGTTAACCCACCTTAGTAGCCTCCACCAGACCTTCCTAAGGGGCTATGGATAGTAGAATTCGACCAAAAATGTGTGATTGATTGGTCAAGAGAGTGAGGCCGCTGTAAGGATAACATTTCCCCCTGCGCAGGCAAATGGTACCCTAAGATGGTCAAACTCCACTGGCAAATTATTCTTCCTACATGGATGAATTTTACGATTTTTCATTCAGCATAGTTAGTTTGGTGGAGACTGCCAACTTAACTCTAACATACTTTACTATACCACTAGTTGCAAATTCTCAAAACCATGTTTTAGACCCAGTCCATTGCCAGATCTTTGGTTAAAGAGAGCTCTTTACCGTCGATACAATATGTCGGTAACGTTAGATCATCCGAACAAAGGTATAAAGATAGTCAACCCACTTTTCGTCTGTTGCTTCTCTCTGCATAATGACATACGGAATCGTTCATCTTGAATCCCTAAAGAATCCTATATTACTTCATACTGAATACGAAGACACATATCATGTTTCGTGTATCATTTGATAATTAGTCACGACAAACACAGAATGTACGTAGTCGACTGAGTCGTAGAAACAGTGAAATTGTTGAGCAAATGCCATGGTTCCCCAATACAAATATTGCTGTGTTCACACACGCAGAGTGAATTGTGTTGCGAAATTTTGCAGGTACTGTTTACTCGTGTCTTGCTGAAAACTAGGACGTGTTTTCGTTACTGAGTTAGCAAAGAACTTGCCCTATTTGCACACCAGAAAACGTTACAATAGACGCTGTGGCACCGGTACCGCCCCTGAATTACCTCAAATTTGGCCCGAAACCAAACCTTGTATTGCATGAGATGTAGGATCTGACTCAGTCAATGTTTTATACGTATACGTGTGCTTTTTGGCGTCATTTATTACGTCTTTTTAGTAGACCGCCTTTTCTTTGCTATCCGCCTTCTCGACCGCAGAAACACGACTAATTAACTGTTGTCGTCACTACGCATAGTGAGTACAGTGGACGGAGCTTAGCTAACTACCCTTAATGTGAAAATCTTAATGTGGAGGCATAAATGTACAGTAACTGTACACGTTTTGACTGTGGCGAGCCTTTGAGGTCTCCCTTTTCGCGTCCACTGTGGCGTGTGTGCGTGGCTCCATGTTAGAGTAACCCCTATTGTCTGTGGAACTATGCTGTATTATCTTTCTCAAACGCTTTTATTGTGGACGTTGCTGTTGCTGTATTCATACACCCGATGAGGTGTTGGCGATGTTTAAGGGCCTGCACTTTACACCCGGGTAGAAATGTTTATTTTACCACCGGTCCACTTAATCCGTCCGTCTCTAAACACGAAGGAATGACCAGCAGCTATTTTCCTCGGTAACATTCTAAAATTGGGCGTTCTTCAGTATTGCTTGTGATACTATGCTTAACTCTGTACATGTACGTTTCTGGGAACAGTTACAGTTCTCGAGCCCACCTCCCTGCTTTGAAAATAGACATGGTTTAGAAAAGACGTATCCTTACACTGTTTCGACTGGAAATGACTGGTTCCGTAGAGACTCTGTCAAACCTCATTGTATGTTCATAGATGTCAAGAGTTTTATTTGCAAGTTATTGCCCGAGGACCAATTGCAACATGTCACAGTATTTAGAACACAAGTACATTTGTATACAGACATGCAAGATAACAATTGTAGACACGTGGAACGGGACTATTCTAATAAGAACTACTACTAAATACAACCGAATCCTTTGGGGTTGGACGTTTATAATCATATAGGACTTTTCACAAGAAAAATGTACAAAGTATACCATGATAGTATGTCTGACAGACACCGAAACGTCAGCAGGTGAGATTACCTGGTTGTGTAAAAAGAAACTCCAAATATCCTATGTTCTACCAACCTGATGAAATTATTTTCGGAAGTATACCATGACCCCTTACTGTTTGCACTGATTTGCAGGTCTTTGACCAGAGTGAAGAGGCGGAGGTTCTTGCCGGCCAGACTCCAACAGACCGCGCCTCCAGGTTTCTCAAGATCCTGCCTCAGAAGGGTCCGGAGGCCTTCGAAGCCTTTGTGAACGTCTTGGAGAAGAAGCAGCCAGAGCTCGCCCGTCCGCTGAGGGAGGAAGGACTTCGGGAGACCGCCTATTCCAAGACTGGTGGTGAGTAATCTCCAAGCAGATGTTAGATGGCAATATCGTAATGTTCTGAACCGCTACTTCTAGCCTCACTGTACATATTCACATTTCGTTATTGAATTCAAGATACTCGATACCACAAGCAGATTTGAATATATCTTCAGATATGACAGCTCTTACGATGCAAATATAAGTACATACATACATACATAGAAAAGTGCTTTGCTATCAGAAAATATACTAAAACCAAAGATTAGTCCCATCTGGATGAAAATACTTAGAGACTCACGTATGATAGCCTATATTATTGTTTATCAAGTAGAATTTTAAGATTAATCTTTCCTTTCTATTTTGTAGTTTATAGTAGACCGCACAAAAGTCACTGTACTTTTTGTTGTGTCAACAAAGATTGTATGTAACAACCCCCAATGTTATCGCGCGTTCAGCGTTTATATGTACTCCTTATTTTCATCATTACGGGTTTGTATCCGTGGAAGAAATAAAAGAAGAGTGTCCTTCTTGCAGAGAAGCCGACGTTTCTGTCCCAGCAGCTGCGCAACAAGCTGTCCTCCCTCCCCGACTTCACGCCGTCACAGTGGTTCAGACTGGTGGAAAAACTTCCCTTCGAAGGGGAGGAGAGGAAAAGTCTTGAAACGGTAAATTTTCATCCTTGACCTTGTGGAAAGCTACAAATTCCAACAGCCGTCCCTTGGTGTACTTGAAGTCAACTGCACGCACTACGCCGATGTGCTACGGCGTATCTAGATCTTTATCTTTTCTTTTCTACCTTCCCGCATTTCTCTTTCTTGATGATGGATCGGAGCTATGATGAACGTGTGCTGATTATTTGTAAAACTTCGGCAAACAGTTATGATTATAAGAACGCTAAGAGATTCCAGCCCTCAATTCACCCAGCGCCTGCAGGTTATACAGTAACACACCGAACGACCTGCATAACATTTTATGCATTACTTTGCTATATTATTCATCGATCATAATCAATGTTTATTAGTAGAGAGAAGGAGGGCCTGGTATAAGCTATACATGTATACGCCTTTTTCTCCTCCTGCACCTGTTTTTATTGTTTAGTTTATTATGTATTATGTATTTTCTTGTTGTGCAAATAGACAAACAAAAAATAAACAAACTTATCATCGAAATGTGGACTAAAGCTTCCATCTTGCTATGTTGAGAGCAGGAGAACGGGCCGTACCCCGTGCTGCGGCTGCTGGCGGCCTGTCAGAACGTCCCCATCCGGAGAGTGGCCCGCGCCGCCAGGGAGGTGGAGAGGGGTGACGTGGCCGACACGCTCAGGGCGCACCTGCCCAAAGGAACAACAGGTAACAAAGAAAAACAACTAACATTTGCGAGAAAACGCAGGACGTTCTCCCCCACGACGGGTAAGTCGTTTGACTTTGACCTCATTGGTCCGAGGATTTTATACACACAGTACCTGCTTCCACGAAAAGGAGTCAAAAACAAAAAGACGAAACGTTTCGACAATCGTATGTGTTTGATTTGAAATGGTCGTCGTTCTTGTTTCGTTCAATCTTCTCTTTTTTCAATATTCGTATCAATTCTTCAGCTATATTTTCTGTTATTTTCTTTTTCTCCACATCCGCCAGGTCCGAAGCTGGCGGACACGTTACCGATCAAAGACCTGCCTCGGGACGTTCGGTTACGGCTCACCACGGAACTCAACATCAGCAGATCCGCAGGTCAGTCCATGGGACAGCCTTTACCTGTCATATTTCCCCGTCTTTGTTTTATGCTAGGGTCACATTTCCTAACCAGGGCCCGGCCGGGCTGTTTGCGGAAACGAAAAATCAAAGTGTATGTCCATAGATTTGCACAAGCAATGCACTTAAGTAATTTTGGGTACGTTTTGTGTTTTTGTTGTCTTTTATATCATACTTTTCGTTCCCAGCCGGGCCCCGGATTGGAAATGTGACCCTCGCAATATGGCGGGCGTACGGTATTCCGTCCAATTATGAGAGTTTGGCCTTATGTTTTTTTTGTTTTTTTCGGGAACAGACCGAATTCAGTTGCTACACAGTAACTCAACAGATACTGAAAGAAACACCGTCGGATATCTCTTTAAGAAACTCAACCAATATCCGTTCATAACATTGTAATGTTGATAGTTGAATTGAGCTCGAGCGTCAGTCTAGACACAAGGGAAAGACCGCACTGAAGAGAACACATTTTATTCAAAAACAAACAATCTTGGGTTAGATACTGGTAACATTTGTCGACATGAATGACAAGTACATCAACTCATCATCATATTTGTGAATAGTATCAAAGACGTGTGATGCTGGTAAGGTCGCAGGGATTTGATAGCTTGTCGGGAACATGCGGAGATACTTTTAACTCAGTACGCATTGACTTAACTTTGCCAAGGTTTAACTCTGTGAATATTCAACTTAACTTTGCCAAGTTTTAATACAGTATACATTCAATTTAACATTGTCACTAGAAAATATTATTCGTCTGAACTGCTAGTGTCAGAGATACAGCAAAGCAGTCTGCAAACCCTTCTAAGACTGGCGAAAAGCCGCCGAATCTTGCCTCTAGCATTCAAGTTCGCTTTGCCCGTGGTTTGCTCATGTCCAAATCTGTCATTCTCTTCCGAAGTGAAATGATTGTGTGAGTCTGACTCTATCACTCTTTCGTCGCTGCAGGGTACCCCATCCGTCGTCAATCTAACATCTGAACTTTCCGACGATGTGCCCGCGAGCTTGCATGCTGGCGTCGATGGTCTGATGCCATTGCCATGTGCACGTTTGCCTTTCTTTTCTGGGTACTCGCTGTGTGCTTGTCGTACATACATGTATCTGTCGTCGTTCTTCTCGGTATTCGATGCAAGATTAACCTTTTTGTCGTCAGAGTCAGTCATCTGTTCCTGCTCATCTCCTCGGCCGCCGAGCTGTGGAAGCCTGTCAGATCTAGATAACTTCTCCCTGTCGTCTTGCTTGTTCACGAGTCCTTGTTTCTCTCCTGAAAGTCCAGCGGACATCTTGTCGCTATTCAGGGAATCCAGACTGTATTTCCTCCACATCTGTTTCCGAATGCGACGCTCCTCTTCCTTCATGCGTTTCCTGCATCCGTCTCTCATCGCCTTGACGGTTTTCTTAGACTCCTCCGCTCTAAGACTGATCTTCTTCCCTTGTTTGTCTTTCAATGACAAGCTTAAGTGTCCGTCTTCAATCTCCAGAGCCTCCAGGATGTCTTCGATAGTGTACAGACGATCTGTGTCGTTAGGCGGCGCTCCTAACTTCTCTTCGACAGGTGCGTCTTTGCTCACCATTTCTAGGATGGAGATCGGTTCCAGACCTCTGCAGCCGGAAAACTTCGGTTGGTCTGTCACCTCACCATGGCGTTCTCTTTTGAACTGTCGCAACCCTTCTTCTATGTCGTCCAACGTGTTCAACGTCTGGGTCCCACTGTCTTCATTAACAGAATCTACGGCAAACACAAAGCAGGATGAAAGGGGTAAACATTTGATTGATAAAAATACAGTAAATGAAATCCTATATGCTGGTGTACAAGTAAGTGTGTTCTCTCTCTCAGATGCCCGTATCCTTGTTTTCGATTGTGCATTTCGACAATACGCTGTTTTAATTAACATGAACGTAACGGACTATCCAGTGAGAACCTCACCCCCTCCACAATCCTGGCTGTGTGATGAACTATATCCTCTACCAATGAATTTCACAGTCTTCATGTTTTCAAAGTCCTCTTCCCTCATCAGAGAAGGGTTTGAATTAACAGAGTAGAGTAACTGTCCAAGTGCATGGACTATCTCTTTAAACTGAAGTGAAAACTTATCTTACCTTGTGCTTCTGCCATGGGACTGTAGTCGTCCTCTTCACTTATATAAAACAGAACTGTATCCCCAACGTCCGACATGATGATGTCAAGTTGTTTGGAGTCCAGAGTATGGCTGAATGATCAAGATCTCCCAACACAAGATCACGCCTCTTCTTTTGACTGCCGGTGCAGATTGCTAGTATGTTGGGGGCAACACACTACGTCTAAACAATGGATGTGTCGCCATGGAGACGGTTGTTCGATAAAACGGTACCGGTATTCTGGAACACGCGCGCGATACGCTGAAGCGTTCGATGGACCAAGGACATTATTTCAGAGTCTATGGACTAAGTCATCAATGTTGTATGCCATATTTCAAAGTTGATACAAATGTATGCTGGATTTCTATCGTAAGGCCATGTTGATTTGAATTATATGGATGACATCCGCGCGCGCATCAATTTTCGTCCGTTTCCCAAAAAAGTTTTCGGCCATACTGTAAATCGAAAAAAAGCAGCTGCAAAATGAGAAAATACGTGTGCAAAAAAACAACATTTCGGAAATCGGATACCAATGTCGTAAAGTGCCAAAGTCAATTCTAAAGTCAAAGAAGAAGTTTTGAAAGAACAAAAGTATAGAATCTATATTTCGGTATGCCAGACTCTGTGTGTTAAGTTTTGTTCATCCTTCCAGACCACGCAGAATTCATAATGAAGGCAACTTTTTTTGCCAAAGTTCGCACGCTCGCATCAGTTTTGTGGTTCCCAGGGATGGCATCCATATAATCAAAGAAGAACTTTATTGCACGGCAATTGTACATGGTACAAAGTATGACAAGAATTCGTAAACATAATACAAAGAAGAAGTATAGAATAAAACTTAACATCCTAATTACTAATACAATCAACATGGCCTAACGTATTTCCTTCACGGCTCTTCACTCCCCAGGTAAAGACTGGAAGTTGGTAGCAGAGAAGATCGGCGTCCTTCCACAGACCGCCCAGCTCTGGGAGCACAACAAGGCCAGGAGCAACCCCGCCGAGAAGATGTTAGCGGACTGGCACAAACGGCCGGACGCGACTGTCGCCAAACTCTACCAGATCCTCGTGGACTGTAAAATGGAGGACGTCGCCGATATGCTGTAGGGCAAACGATATGCTTGAAAAGAAGAAGAAAACGGATGCAGGATATCTTTCCTTGTGTTGAGACAATGAGAGGCAACGTTGTTTTAATCTATTCAAACTCTGCCAGATTCTCCGAGGTGGACTGCATGTAAAATACAAAGAGTACGTCGCCGAAAAGGTGTAGGAAAAACGAAAGCAGACAAGGGAATCTTAATGTGAAACAACGAAACGACAACGTTCTACATATCTAACAGGATTTACAAAAGAAAGCGCATTTGTTATAGTATTTCAAAGACTACTTTAAGAAAAAACACAGAAAGAGTTGTAACAGTGACATTTTGTTCTTTCGCATACCGAAGTTGAGTTTATGATAGACAACGACATGATATATACAGTGTAATGCTAGCTCTAAAGTAAATGTGCTATAAAATATTCACAACGACAATCGACATGTTTGAAATGTTAACCTTTTTGTCCGTTGACTTGACAGTATTAGCAGAAAGATGAAATAGATGGAGAAGGACTATTGCGATATATCTCGATCTAATGTTACGAATAAGTTTATAATTGAATGACTCATTAACTTGTGTTTTGTTACGGTTACGCTCAACGAAGATATAGTCATGGACTGATAAATGCTATTTTGAAGTCATGGTTTGAAATTTGATATCGTTGTATGTTGCAGTAAAATAACGTGATCTCCCTCTCTCTCTCTCTCTATATATATATATAAATATATATATGTATAGGTTATGTACATATATTTCATGTAAGACACTGTAGAGTATGCATCACAGATGATATACTAGTAAGAAGAAGCAAAGATGCAAAAGTGGACTGTCAGAAAAGCCGGTCGGTCCAAAACGCTATCCCAAACATCTGCTTGGAGATATAATTTTATTCTAGAAAGGTCTAAAGTGCTTTCATTCTTGATCTAAGATGGTCTCGTATTCGAAAAAAATGTCACTCAACCCCCCAAAATTCAAACCCCTTTACGAGCCTTTCGCGATCTCCCCCACCCGGAAAGACCGAAATTTGGCAATTTGACGGTCGTCTTTGCACTTTTCTGGTCGCGGTCAGGAGCGGTACTGCAGATTAGGCTCTTAGAGGGTAAACACTTCCGAATTATAAACATGTGAAAATATACAATACTTTAGGTTTCAAGCCAGTGAATATGTTACAATCAGGTCCAAATGGTCCTGACATACATTTGATTGAAGTTTAAGACTTTCAAAAACACCATTTCACATAAAAACGATGGATATTTGGGCGCAACGAGAGGAACTCTGTGGCCACCTTTAGAAGCGCCGCCTATATTCACGAACACATCACTTCTTGTACGTAATGACTTCTTTAAGGATATCTGTGAGCATTAAAGTGGACTGTCAGAAACAGCCGGTCGGTCTGAAAACGTTATCCCAAACATCTGCTTGTAGTCCAATGTGTTTTGTGATGGGCCCTTTTACTTAGCACGTTGATAGAACAAGAATTTCTAGAGTTCTTGTTCTGGAACATATATGCCACGTTTAGTTTTTATGTACAACACAACACAACACAACACAACACGACACAACACGTCAGTGTCAGCACAGCAAAATGTTTAGCTGCCTGAAGTGTATTACCAGGAGGAAGACAGACGTCGGAAGAAGTTCTGACAGCGAAAATTGCAGCTCATGGCTTACTCATCTCGGAGGGGTTAGTCAATTCCTAGGAAAGGGTGGTTTTGGTAGGGTCTACTCGGTCACAGGGGGTGGAAGTAACGGGCCTCTATACGCCGTGAAAGTTGCCGAGCCACAAAACCACCGAGAAGTCGAAAGACTGGAGATGGAAATTCTGATTCACGGCTCGCTACAACACGACAGGATTGTGAGGATGATAGACTGGGTGGAGACTCCCATCGGCCAGTTCTACCTCTGCTTGGAGTACTGTGAGACGGGATCTTTATATTCCTACGTGGATCAGCTGAAACAAAAGAAGAGATACATCGACAGTCAGCAAATCTGTCACATCTTCGGGCAGTTGGTAGAAGGCTGTCAGTATCTCCATGAACGGTATATCATCCACCGTGACTTAAAACCGCAGAATATTCTCTTAACGAAGAATCTGGATGTTAAAATCACGGATTTCGGACTGGCTATCATCACCCCTGGTCAGCGGGCGACCTGGGCTTCGGTGTGCGGGAGCCCTGGATACGTGCCGCCGGAGGTTCTGTTAGAGCCCCGGTACACGACAGCGGCGGACGTCTGGGCACTGGGATGTGTGCTGTTCTGGATGTACGCTGGATTCGTCGCCTTTCCTGAAAGAAATATAAAAAGCAGAAATTATAGAAGGTAAGTCGGGCTTTTTTTCTAGCGAGAATCGCACAGATTTTATGTATGACATCTTCTGGACAGTCCAAAATTGACGCAAACGGACAAAAAATAGATGAGAGAAAAGGTGTCTAGTTTCTGAAATCTAAGTGATGACGAAGGTAACGTTACGGTTAATAGTTGAACTCATAGAATATGATATAACAAACCATGAATCCTTAATCGTTTTTCTTTCATCGGGAGACCAATTAAAGCAAGGCTTTAAAGCAAGTAATACGTCTATGCGGACGCAGAATGAACTTTGTGTGGATTAACCGTTTGTTCTTTGAAACAGACATTTTCAAACTGGCCCAATTTGGCTGGTACGTATGTAGTATGAATGTGTACAATATCGGAACGTCTTGTTTCACGTCGACAGAAAAATGCGCCGCCTCTCTTCTCTTCGGAACACGATGATGAAGTTCAATGCGGTACCAGTCAGAGACCTTCTTCTGAGACTCCTTCAGGAACAACCCGACCACAGGCCTTCATGTGCCGCAATACTCAGCGATGACTCTCTAAGACAAGAAGATTTTCTACTGGACAAAAAAGTACACTCTCATGACAAGGCCGTCGCCAAGAGACACGCGTTTCGCCGTCCGCCGTTTTACATGGACTACTGGGCGGAACGCTTTGGACGTTGAAAACACGCATTTTCAGACAGAAAACAACATCCCGGTGCGGTTCCTGTGATTTTCAAAACGATTTCTTTGTGTTTTTCTATCAGGGACGAGGGGTACTTTAATGAACCAAGGAAACTTAGAAGAAGGAATCCAAATGGCATGTAGTACCATGGTAGTACTATAGACAGTGTCACCTGAAAGCTGCAGTTTGTGCATAAACAAATAGGCGGCGTTTGTCACTATATGACAGAATTTCGGGTAAACTAAATCACTTTGACACATATAGTCCTTTGGAAATATTTCGAAATATTTCACCACTACAGCTTCATTGAATTAATGTCCCAAAATATGTACTAGTATATCATAAACTTTGACAGTGAAACAATGTACTCTATCAACAGTCTTAGAAAAATAAATAAGATGAAAGTACCAATAAAGAAATATGACCAAATGTTAAGTTTTTACATACATGATACATGCACATGTATATGATGTAGGCTTCGAGCACATAACATGTAACATTTGAAGCAATGTTTCCAACTGACTCAACAATTTAAGCCAATGGGCTAAACATACATGTACAACTAAAATAATACTGGATATATATATATAGCTCACAGCATAATATGTGAGATGTCTACTGAATTACATACAATACATGGGCAGATCTGTTCCCTAGAAAATGTCTAAAGATCACCTCATATCGCTTGGTATGTTTTCTTTAACAAGACGTGTTGTTACTTACTGAAAAGATTTTTGGTATTATTGTTACTCTTACTCTAAGCTACTAGAGCATTCAAAAAACCCTCTGTTTACAAGTAATATAGATTAATGATATCATGCAGCCAATAAACAAGACTTCTTTCCTGAGAGCTTCTTTAACGAGGTAACTAAGTCACATCAGCACCATGTATGAATGAAGGGGTCATGTACATGTACAACATGGGACCCTGACTTTCAGTACAAAGGATCAATATTATTCAATGGATTAACTGTTACATGGGGAAATATATGTCAGTCAAATGCACAAATGATACACCCTCTAGTCATACGATCAATAAATGTTACACATGTAACATAGCTGTAATATCATAGCTATCATCAAATGCCCAGTCAGCACTGTTAACTAAAGGTTCTTATCTATTATGGCTCATAACTGTTCAGTTCTGTTTGGCACAAGTTTCCATTAGTGAGTCTCACCTTGTCCCTTTATTGGTCATTATTGTTTGATTATATCAATGAAATCAAACCCAGTCCTCTTCACAAGGCAGAGGTAATGTAGAACGTCCAGTGTCTGTTCTACAATAGAAGTTATGATGTGTGTAGTCATCTTCTGCATCATCAAACATGCCATCAGAACTGTCTGAGGGCACACTGCAACAATCTTCCTCACCATCATCATCCCCATCGTCCCTGTCCATACAGCAGACCACAGCAGTTTTATCCTGACTCAGCCTCACCCTGTCTGAACCCACCAGGGCAGACTGTAGACTCTGGACATCAGGACAGACTCGCTTCAACCCCTGGAACTTCATCAGAATGTCTAGAGGAATTGAGACTTCCTCGGAAGCTGCTACATCATCATCATCATCATTGTCTTTTTCCTCTTCTTCACCATGGACCCGTCGCTGCATGATCTGTCTGATGTAGTACTGGACTTCCTGTAGAATCTGCTGCTCCTTGGATAACGTGTTCTCTCTGTATGGAAAGACTGCTTCTGCAATCTGTAAAACAAAGGGTTATGGCATCAGTCAGCCTACCACAAATTATAAATCTTAAACATTCTAACTGAAAATGTTGAATACATGAGACATGAAGCTGTAAGGCTATAAAGGCAGCTTGAACTTGTCAGTGCATATTGCATTATATTTTTTCACAAACTTTAATAGGAGGTCACCAATCTTTCTCCAGATTTGATTAATACTGAATACAGGTTTAGAAATCCATAAATATGATAAGATCTGGTTGCAATCTTTTTGCACTATTTCATGTATGCCTGTGGTATCCATCACGCCTACACAACAGGCTGCAGGCGATCGTACTGCATCTATTAGACTTCATCAGCAGACCTTGGGGACATACTTACATTTTGTACTTTGATGTATTATAGATATGATAATGCTGACTTTGGCCTGCCAAAACTCAACATGTGACAAATGCATACCAGTAATAAGTTGACAGAAATGAAGAAATAAAATCTTTTTCTTAAAAAGAAAGTAAATTTAAAAAATAATTTTCTTAAGTAAATATGACCTTAAAAAAAGATTCTGGCCTTTGGTGACGAGTGTGCAGGTGTTGGCGCATTGGTGCAACGAAGCCGTGTGTTTTTTAGCACACTTTTAGCCAAGAGGTCTGGTCGGTGTCACTCCACCATCATGGTAACCTAGGTATCGTATCATGTAAAACACCTTTCCCAATGGCACAAAATTGAGGCACGGTGAGTATCAAACCCGGAACCTATTGGTTCTGAACACAACACTCTAACTGTTGTGCCACACCAACAGCATTAATAAAATCTTACCAGTTCATAAGGTGTTCCCCACAAAACAGTTGAATTCTCGTCATATGGGGTTTGTTTTCTCTCAAATATGGCCATCTGTGTGCAGCAGCCGAGATGTTCTGTGCCCTCAGGTCCCGTACCGATACCGTGGAACGTCACGTCGTAGCTGAACCGCTGAGCAACACCATCTGCCCTAAAAGTGTGCAACAAAATGTACTCATAAAAACGACGATGGCACTTCAAAAGGAAAGTCAATTGGTACAACAAGTTTTGACAAAACATATCGAATACTAATATCTGATGCGGTTCTCTTGTGTTTATGGTGACAAAGGGCAACACACAAGGGTATTAGCCCGTGAGAAAACAGGAAAACTGTACCAGCGATCACATACGCAAGACCACATGAGAACTCGATAAGTGATCACATGCACCAGAACTGTGCCAGTGACGTACGTACAACTTCAGATCTTGACACGCCACCACCATCCCAAAATACAGACTCAACAGATCTAGAATGACTCCTTCTTTTTGAACTGGGTATAAATTACTTGTTTGTTTCTGGAGTTACACCATGTGACTGACCACGTCTGGAACTCTTGTCTGGTCCACTCAAACCTGTGGTCTGCATTGCGGAAACCACTGAAGTTTGGGAAGAGGACGTTAAACTCTGCATTGGGAGTGGTGACCACCACCACGGAGGGCCTCATGTGGCCAAACACGTTGGACGGCATGGCGTCTAGTACCGGAGGGTCAAGGTGCTCAATCCTGCAGAACACAATAGATGTAAGATATTGTCAATACATCAAGCAGTTCCACCTTAGTTAATAGATTACATGTATTTTGTTATAACTGCACTCCATGAAATCAGTTGACTTCATCCATAGGGACTACCTCAAGATGCACTAAAATAGCAAATTCAAAGGATTCAACATTTCTTATTCCACATTCATAACGTAGGTTAAATCTTTGGAACACTATGGCTAAGGCCTGGGTATACATTGTTTTCTTCAAAATGTATTGCAAGAGTTTTAATGATGGAGATTATAATGTTGCATGATCAGCACTACAGTCAAAACAAGGATTCTTAATGCTTCACAGTGTCAATGGAAAAGAAAAGCTAAGGGACCACCAAAAAAGTGTCCAGGTGGTCCATTCGTAGAGGTGGTCACTTGTTTGGCTGTAGATAAACTTGTGACACCTAAAAGGCTAATACACTGAATAGATCACAGTATAAACAACTAAACAACAACTAAAAACCAAAGAAATCTATCATCCTACGTACACTTCCACACATGTGACCATGTCATATCCCTTGAACCTGTCGTCACACTCTGCCATGGAGCCCTGGTACAGGCTGACGGTGAAGGGACGCGGTCGCGGCTGCACGAAGTCCGACAGCAGGGGCTTGATGATCCCCCGTATCGAATCCAGTACTTCTCCTTCAAGGTCAATACCTGGGGACACACAGACTTGTTAGAATCAGCATCAAGCAGAGGTATGTTAACTTGTACAGTGCTTAATCATATCTTTGCTACATGAAAAGAGTTAGAGGGTGCAAAGATTGATGAGCTTCTGTCCAATTAATTGATAAAATCAACGCAAAACAGTCTTTCATTACCAAGATCCATATTGCTATTATCAGTAATTGACTGGCTTGCTGGAAAACACAATTTGCAAGGCAATTAGCTACACTATGATTGAGGATGGCAATTAGTGGCTGGCAAATGGTTCTCAACATTTATCTTGTTGTCTTTGTTGCATCGTGATTCTTCCTGGGTACATCTACTCCTACAATGTTAAGTTAAAAAGTTAATTTAAAAATCCTTCCCACATCAGATGGTAGATAAGGCAGTGCCCATCTCTGTTTTGATAGCCCTTGGGCCACACAACTTTGTGCCAGCCACTTGTAACAGCAGAGGGCTGGTCCATTGGTAGTAATGTGCTTTCAACTGCTATACTCAATTTTCAATTCAAAGTCTTTGGTATGACTCGCTGGGGATCAAACTCACGACCTACCAAATACAAGTTGAAAGCTCTAATCACTTGTCAATTGCACTGGTTTTGCGGCCATCAAACTATATTGTTATTAACATAAACACGACCGCACCTGTCAGCTGTTCCAGACTTTCCTCTGGTTTGAGAAATCTGATCAGCTTCCCTTCAGCACATCCAAAATCCACCAGCTATTGTGAACACATATACTTGTAGATAAATAAGTACAAGTGAATAAGTGATATTAAAGAAAACTTAATATGTATGATTGATTCATTAATGAAACAGATTACTTTCAGACATTTGGAGTGACATCCATCACTCTAGCCTCCTTTTCACTGGCTTTCTGGGCAGCACCGGCATTTATTTTGGAGGGAGCTCTGATTTGTGATTTTCAACATATTGGGGCGGCAATAAGGTTTCCCCTGCAAAAGAACCTGGCACCGATATGTTGACAACCAACTTGCTCCCTCCAAAAATAAAGGCTTCAAATAAAAAACTGGCAGAACAATTCACACACTGATGTATGACATGGAACTGGGGAAAAAATAGTATGATAAGAGACGTCAAAATCCTGAAGATATTTGCTCTTACCAATGAGGTTTTATATAAGATACACAAGAAAACAGTTAACGTTACTCAACTAAATGGATACATTTTGAAATCATTCATCTGAATCTTGAAAGAAACAGAGATAACTTGCAGGCATTTGGAGTGGCACCCATCACTTTTCACCAGCATCAGAGAATAAACTCACAGTCACACACTGAAGAATGAAATAGGAAAGACATTTGCTCCAAATAGTCTTACCCTTTTCGGCCTGTACTTTTTGACCAGATCAGCCACAGTCTGATATCTCTGTCTGTAGAGAGGAGGGGAGAACACTGGACCCCCAAACTCCTCCTCATCCTCTACAGTAGCAGAGCCAACACTTTCTGATGATGCACTGTCCTGGGCTTCTCCTGGTTTATCCAGTGGAGGATCATCTGCATCCTCCATCTTTCTAGAAATATTTTCTACTGTAAGAAATTTCAAAGAAATTTAACGTTATAACTTCACTGACAAAAAGGCCATCCATAGCCACAAACTTTTGAAAAGTTCAAAATTCTTTTGACAAGGAAAAATTGTTTGTATGGACTTTGTATGATCTATGAGAATGTAAATGTTTATAGAAGAATCTCATCTGTGCATACCACAACTGTCTCCTCTTGGGGTTATCCTCAAAAGACCGGATACAGGAAGAGTCCATCTTTGTTGCACTTTGGGAGATCGTCAGTCATTCAAAAGAAAATAAAGGACTACAAGATACAAATTGGTCATAAAAACAGCAACTATTACATACTTTCATTCATAATAGCTTAAACTGTAAAGCTCTATATTTGCTTTATAATTCCGTTTTCTTTGTACAAAATAAATTCTCCCCTAATAAAAGTGGACAGGTCTGTTTACCGTGGTTACCCTACGCCAGTGACGTCATGTAATTAAAGACGCTCGCGGCAAAAAGTGAACTGGGCGGAATCGCACGGTGAGTGAGAGTTCCTTCTTTTTTCACCGATTTACTTCAAGATCGCCTCAAATAACTGCAGGGAAGTGTAGACTATGATGTTCTTAAGTTATCCGACCCGTCGCCTTGCCAGAATAGACGGGAGTTTTTGTGTTATGTTTCTAAATTCCCGCTGTTTTCGTCAAAAGCCGCGTTGTTGTACTGAAGTCAGTTTCACCAAAGATGGGACACCCCATGGTTTGACATGTGTTGAACATCAAACAAGCGGTTAGCCCGTACCTTTTCACATTCTCATCTGTATTGTGAAATGTAACAGTTGTTAGATTGTGTATTCTATATCCGGGTACCGTTATTTTACCGAGGTACTGTGCCAAAGGCGTCGATGAAAATTTCGGAAAAAAGGAACCAGGAAATTTGTAGAATATGGTGTTCAAAAATTGGTGGTGGGGAGGGGGGCAGTGTTGAGACCAAAAATTTCATCAGGGGGATGTCAAAATAATTATCATTTCAATGAAGCAGACGACAGAATAATCAAAAGACAGAAAAAGAACCGCATGACTTGAACATAAAATTGCCTCCTCGTTTTCTCGTAACGTTACTTCCATAAATCTAGGCTCCATATTTTAATGTTTTGATATTGGATACTGTAATTTTTATTCCATGAAAAATGGAGATATTGTTTTTGGCGTGTCTGTGTGTGTGTGTGTTTGTGTTGTGTTTCCGGACTCTTGTAGTCAGCATAACTCAAGAACCTCTCGATGGATTACAATGATATTTGGTATGTGGGCGGGTGTTGTGAAGCCCAAGGTCAGGGTCAATTTTGGGCCCCCTGGTATGTGACCTTGGTACTGCAGCAGAACTTCAATTTTTGTATCTTTTGACCTGGACGTGCTGTGGTCTTGATTTTTGGGTGGCAGATAGCTTGTGACGTAATGAAAAAGTAGTGTAGGTTTGGGCCCCCTAGCAGCTTGCTCTGGAACTGCAGGGGCGTCATCCTGAAAACCTTCTAAGGAGAATAACTGAACAAAGGAACGACGGATATCCGTGATATTTAGTATGCAGGTAGCTTAGACAGAGATTCACATAATGAAGTGCAAATTATGCTAATTGGGACTTAATTTGCATAGCTAATGAGGAAAATCTATATTTGCAGTGTTTTCCATTATAAGACTCAAATACATGTAACATATGTAGTTTATGGAAAGTTGAGCATCAACAGGTACCAGTTATGCAAATAAATTCCTCATTTGCATAATTAATGCAAAAACACAGGAATTCATCAAATTGGAAAATTGTAGGACTGTCAATATTGCAACATGTGTAAGTAAGATAAAGGTGTTTATGATTAAGCATATATTATATAGATGTGTATGTCATTTGCATAAATAGAATTGTTCATGGAGATATGAGGTCGCGGAACTCTTGTTCATCATGCACTGTTCCCTATTCTTTCCTTTTCCCATCAGTTCTTGCAAGCTGTCAGAAAACAGCGGCATCTTTCTTAGAATGTTAAAGACATCAATTGCTCCCTTGATACTAAATTGTTAGAAAGGAAGTCAGATTATAGACAGCTAATTATGTAGTCTGGATATTCCAGTCAGGAATGGTGTGGAATTCCCGAATCAGTTCCTCAAGTATTGATCGACAAGCCTCCACACTTCCTTAGGAATTAAGAAGGCGCCAGATCTTCTGATAAAGACATCTTATCAGCCGCCACAGACACGTCGTACTTATATCTTCAAAGTAAGATGTCTTTGCAATTTACTTCCTTAGGCAGGCGCGCTGGGAGATAGGAGGTAGTGATGGAAGATATGCCAGACGTAAAATCCTTCTAACAACTTCTTTGAACTGGCAAAAATGAAAGCTGTAAAATCAAATGGGCAGGATTGCCGCAGGAAGATGTTTGGATGAAAGGGAGGCTCAATTGTGCCCTCTTTCCCGATTTCCTATAAGTTAGAAAAACATGGGAGATTCTGATGAATATAACCATTAGATAATGTGACTTCACAAGGATTGTTATACTAAAAACCTACGTAGAAAAATCCTGATTTGTTTATGTCTACTGCAATATTAGTGATTACCCAATATACGTTACACATGTAATGTTACCAATACAACCATGGTACCCAAACTACTGAAATCATTGGAAATAATAATTATTTTCATTCCACAAAATCTGATATTGGCCTACTATGTATTACAATACGTATTTCCCAAAGGGAGCTTTAGTGCAAGGACTGACCATATGATATCAGATTTTACTGGATCTGAAATGTCTGGCAGTATAGACAGGTTTTCCCTGCAGTGTGCTTCAGAACCACCCACTTTCATGTATCTCATACAAATCAGGATGAATGATTGGATCAGCAGTCCCTTTATACCTGTCAGAGTGCATGTGAAATTAGATTATAGACTGCTGCATCAGGAATAATGGTCGGAATCCTGGCAGATATATACAGCACTGTAATGCAGCCTCAGCCATTACACTAAGTGCAGATTTTTTTTAGTCTGATGATGCCTGCGTCACATTTCTCTCTGGATATTCATTGAATGTTAATATCACATTCATCTTTTGGGACAGTAAGTAAAGGAAGCTTGAAGTGTAGGTTTGGTATAACTGCCTCAAGCATATTGATATGGGAGAGATTTCTTAATCATGTATCTCAAGTGTATTGAATGCTGCAATAGGAGGTAAAACCGTTTCCCCTGCCTTTGATTTTGATGCCTATATATGTCCGCTCGCCCCACCAACGGACAAAAAAACGGGGCATATGATAAAACGGTGACGATCTCCCCCACCAACCTCTGCTTGGAGAGTATAGCCATGGTCCTCTGGTATCACTCCAGGAGTCCATGGAAAGGTCCTGAGCACACAGCTTTGAGTCCCTTACAACCAGACCCATCTATCACAGACTACATTTAACCAGAAAGGCCACGGCTGTACTACCTCCCTTATAAGGCCTGAGTTTAGATACCTTGAACTTTACAGATCAGCCACAGCTATATAACTCTATACCTTAAAAGGCCCACCCACATACATAATATATGGCGTATCATGTATACCTTGAAAGACCATATGCCACTTGGACTTCTGCCATATGGTACTATAAGTGACGATACAAAGCCACTGGGTGTAAATATGTCTTTATGTTATATGTGTAAGTGACATATAAAGCCACTGGGTGTACATATGTCTTTATATACAGGCCCTGCGTCCTGCATGTTTATAAGAGAAACACTATATCTGCTGTGTGGCCAAACCTAATGCATTTTGAGCCCTGGGTATAAATTGTTGAAGTGCTCGAAAGGTAATGGATGTAAAAGCCTGAAGGGGGCATCTTTTCATGTACGTCAGTCAACCAGTGTTGTAACTTCATCTCACCACTGTCATAGTACTAGTATAGGTACAGATATTTCGATGTGATTTGCTGATAACAGTGCTTCCCTTATCAGTGTTTTGCGTGCACAGTTTTGTGTTGTGATTATTTGATACTGACCTAACCTCATTGAGCATGTTTGTTTTGCAGGTGTGTTATTCGTGCTCGAGCCCAAACATTGTTGTATCCAGTAGACACGCAGCTATTGTCAACAAGTCAAGCATGCCGACCTAGCCGGGTGCTCCGCAGTCTTCCCAGGAAAAATGGACGAGCCCCTTTGAACTTCCTCTCTGCCGAATTATATATAGCGCTGCGGTTCTGTAGAAAGCACTAACATGGAGAGGAAAAACGACAGTGACATGGCCGAGACGGAGGAGGAACTGACGCCTGTAGCAAAGCAGGTGAGTGTATGAAACGTTTCACCGTTTAGTTAGAATCCTCTTACGTTCAATTAAAGCAACTACTGGTACGAGCATTTGCTACAGTCTATTCCCCAAGTACAGTCAAATGTTGTTCAGATGTTCCACCTAATGTCTGCATCAGCCGATGGGTACTTACAAAAATGTAGCCATAGGGAGATTTTAGCCTTATCTAGATGTATAATCTACTTACCCTCTGGACTGAGTGAGATGTGCTCATCATAAGAAAACCTTTCTGTACATGTAGGTCATGTAGCTTTCGTGGATTAGATATTGTGGAAAATCTGACAAAGAACATATAATCTGACAAAGAACATGTCATGTCTCAAGGGCTTAATATTAAGTATCAAATTCTTTACTAGCATGTTGCCAGCATGAATTTTGATAACAAATTAGTTGTTTTCTTTGCAACTTTTATTACAGTTTTAATAAATAACTTTATTGCAAGTTCATGCCCGAAGGCTAATTGCAGACAAACAAGTACATGGGAATACATGGGAATCAAAAATAGTTATCTAGACTACTGTCAAAGTTCTAAGTTAACTAAGGTTGACTATGGTTGGGTTTGACTTCTTTTTTGAAGGCAGTGGAAAATGAAGAGACCCACATTTTTCATCGTAAGTGGGTTTGTTGATTTTAGTAGTGATATGGATTTTTGTAAGCTATTCAAATGGTAAAAGCTAGGAGAATTAACGGAAGCTGTTTTATATAAATCGTTTCTTTCGGCCTCATATAGAGGGCATTGGCAAATGAAATGTATTTCATTTTCCACTGCGTTCATTGTACAAAACTTACACATTCTCTCGTGAGCGGGCAGCTTTTTATATCTACCCTTTTCTATTTCTAGTGGATGTGCGCTTATTCGTATCTTACACACAGCTGACCGTTGTTCAAAATCTTTGTTGGAAAGATATTTTTCCATTGAGTATTGTGTTTTAACATTCCTATAAAATCTTAACTTACTGTCATCGATAGATAATTTATAAAGAAAACTTTGAATGTAAATGTCGGTCAGCCTTTTAATAATGTACCTTGTTCAAGCCACACCAAAAATATTCAAAATTCTGCCGCATGATAAAATTCCCTGCTCTTATCTAACTAAGTATGTCATCGGTTGTCGTAGAAAAGATTGCAATTTTGCATGCCTTGCCAGCTTCCAATTTTGACAGGCTGTTTTTTTAATGCATCAAATTGTTGTGCCATCCCTGAATACATGTATTCTTCTGTATTGCTGTGTCACAGACGCTTGTAAAAGAGATTACGCTAAGTGGTCCCTGGGGACCGTCATTTCCCCAGACAGATATCATATTCATATATCTGTGGGTTGTTATTTCATTTTAATGGCAATTGGTGCAGAGGTCCCAGACTTGATAACTATTATTATCTACGATTAGAATGAAATATCATACAACCATGCATCTTTAGATCAATTCTCTTCAATAATTGCCTGAAGTCTACCAACAGTTTCTTCTTTCATGTGGAAAAAATTGTTATGACATTGTTTGGCATTTGTGGGTAATAATCTGCAAGCAATGAAGGTGGAGAGATAGAGTACAATGTAAAAGCTGTTATAGTGGTTGTACATTTCGAAGTGTACAAAATGGCACCTATTTCTTTAAAAATGCACACAAATCAATTTGACATGTGCATTTATTGTATCAAGTTTCCATTACTACATTGTAACGTAAATAGCCATTTGTGTATTGTATCAAATATTCCCTTTGTAAAAGTATCAGATGGCCAGAGAATATTTCACAATACATTGTACACCGACCTAGTTAGCTATAAGAGATCTTGACATGACCTAAGGTTGATTCATCAGACTTTGGGACTGATTACCTGCCTGATAATGTACAAATGTACGTAAGGTCTTGCGTGTGATGACATGCGCTGGTCTCCTATGGCTTAAAGGTCACTAATGCATTATTAAGGATGGCTCAGATATCAACGTGGTCACGTACAAACATCGGTCACTGTGCAAAATGGCTAGCTCTTAAAGTACAATGTGATACTAAAACTGATAGATTATGTTCTCACATACTGTCTAATAATGTCTTTCTCATCAAGTTTGAAATTGAATTGAATTACTTTTTTTGTTGTCTTTGACACTGTTATGTTAAGGTAACGTTTGATTTATCTTCGTGGATCTTGACTTAAGATACAATGTTACGTAGCTGAAAGAAAATATTCTAGATCTAATATATGGCACTAGTTCACACTAAAATCATCTTGAATACTAGTATACTTTTTTTCCATGTGATTGTCCTAGAGTAAATGGTTTTAGTACAATCTTTACTAGCTGTTACTGTCATCTCCAAGTTTGATTTTGTGAGAATATTGGCTGACTGGTGTCTTAATTTTCTCCTTGAATCAACGAGCAGTGGTTTTGCATGGGAAATGTATGGCGGTTATATACCAGCTATAGAAATACAGATAGTTCCACAAGTAATACTGCCGTCTATTTTGTGGCACAAACCTACTGTGTATATCAATTTCTTTCAGTATTTTGAAATGGTAGGGAAAGGAGAAGAAGGCTCCACATGTCTCTGTATACATAACGTATGCCCGTCCAGAGAGATTTGTGTGAATGTGCACGGCGTTCTCTGTGGTGAATATTTCACAGAGCTTTGTGTGTTTATTTTGTGGCACAACCCTGTTGTGTATATCGATTTCTTTTGAAATGGTAGGGAAACGAGAATAAGCCTCCACATGTCTCTGTATACATAACGTATGCCTGTCCAGAGAGATTTGTGTGAATGCGCACGGCGTCCTCTGTGGTGAATATTTCACAGAGCTTTGTGTGCTGAAATCAAAGCCCTGGTGCCTGCTGACCTTTTCTGTCCATGCATTATGTATGGTAAGAGTGAAAGTCATCCCCGAGAGAGCGCTATAAAACGTTCGGCAGATCAGTCTGACTTACTTATGACAGAGCGCTGGAAGCATTGACTGGATTACGTTCGGTTGATTACTCTGGAATCGGGACGGGAGCTTGTCAGTCGCTTGATCTCGAAGTCGGTGGAAATACGCGGGAAAGCATCCAATCAAGATGCCGGTAAGTGCAAAGGAATTCCGAGGGAAATCATTTCTCTCTTTGTGTCGGGGGATTTACTTCAAACAGATCGGTTGCGCATTGATCATAGAGGAACAGAAAATTAGATGTTGGCTTGTGCTAGTTCTGTGCAGCAATTTCTTTATTAGATTTCATGTTTTGATGAACAAAAGAAAACCAAAGTTCAGTTCAGTTCATCCTCTGTGAGGCGACACCAGTGGCAGTGTCTCCAAAAGTCCCTGTCGAGCATGACAGAGAAGTTCATCATCCTGAAGTCCAACATCCTCCTCAATTGTCTTCTTTAACTTAAGTGTCAAAGATGGACGACCATGTCCATGACTCTCATCTCCATAGCTTCCAAAGAAGAGACCAAAACTGTTCATAGTTGACCTTTAAGCCTCCAATACATGTTGTATGTTTTAAGGGATATTAAAAAGGAACACATTTCTTTCCCTGATGTTGTTAGGGTGAGAGGTATTATATGCACTTAACTTAATGTACAGTCATGCCACCATATCTCTGCCCTGTGATGTCATTCAAAGCAACCAAATGGTTTTCAGTTAATGATAAGAATCATCAGTTTCTGATGCAGCTTGTTCCATGACCTTTGTTTGTACTCATTTTGCAGTGCTTTGTTAGACTACCGGTATTGAATATGTAAAAGTTTGATATGATCAATTCTGCTGCTCTCAGAGACTACAACAGTTACTATCATGTCAAATTTTACGTATCACTCAACAAATTTCATACTAGTAGAAGAATGAAAAACAAACGTTTTTATGCTTTGTGTGTTTTGTTGTCTTTTCAGTCATACTTTTACATTTTGCATAGTATTCCAATTATGAACTCAAGGATTAGCTTGCAGCGAGATTGTAGCATGATCGCTGTCAAGTGGAATGGGGGCATTACTGAGATTGATCACAGAGAAACGACCTATCCTGGCATTAGAAATCCTGGCCCATGTTGACAATCATGAATCATGATCAGCTCTCTCCCCAAAAAAGTAAGGCCGGCGCTCCTAGAAAACTCACTTTGCCTCATCAGGGATGAAATAGTCCATGCCACATAACTCTAACAGGACATTTGGTTATATAGCAACATCACATTTCCACAGAAAAAAGCCATTTAAATTCCAACCATTGCTCCTGACATTTAGCTTGGCAATAAACCATCATGGAAATGTGCCTGAGGTCTTAATGTGGTACCCAGTTAAAATCTCCAAGCAGATGTAAGATTTAACGGAGAAGCTCAATGACCAAAGACTGTACAACTACAAGGTATATAGTAGTCTTTTGTATAGAAGATTTGTTTCCTAGAATTGTTATATAAGTTTCCATATATGCTATCATTATTTGAATTGGTGAGCTACAAAGGTATTGTATATAGTCATAACTAATAATTACATTTTATTTTCCTGTCTGTCCCATTTTGCAGTCCTACCTTCTGCTCACAAATAACCCAGTCTGAGTCAATTTTCAGTTAATTCAGAAGTACATAATGAATTCCAAACTGACGGCCAAACAAAAGGTCTAATTTGTGATCATATACTTGTGGCGTCACTGTACAACACATATAAGCAAGCATGGCTATAATCTACATGTATAAGTACGGAGAAATCATGTTGTTATGCACTGCTTAGCAACAGTTCTTGTTTAACAGTAACTGTCCCTGGGGACATAATAATTAACCCCCCTGGAATATCATGATTACCCCACTGACCCAACCTGTCTATCAAGCTGTGGCCAGCCCAGATTAATTAACTGGACCTCATTATCCAACAGTCCATAGGGTGGGAGTCTGGTCAGCCCTTGCACTTATATTATAACTTACTTCCGCTTGGTTTTGTTCGCCATGACTGTGGTCAGGTTGTCTAGTTTCTGAGTCGATAATGGTGTCCTTGGACCTGCATGTCAATGGAATATACATGTAGATGCAGACAGCGTTTTACTACATGTAGCAAGCCTGTAGTTCAATATCATATTGGAAAACAGTCAGGCACAGGTTATCATTATGACACTTAAGAAATAGATATTGATTTCAGAATAAACTAAAAATAGACAAAACTAAAAAACTATCATAACTAAGGATATGGCAGAACTATCAAGTATGTAGGATAAGACGATCATAAATATTCATGTAGCTTAGATGCTACAGTGATTTGTACAATATGTGTATAGAATTGAGTAGCATGTTTCACTTAATCTAATCTGCCAACAATTTTTTTTGAATGGCTCTTTCAGAGTCTTTTTACAGATTTTAGTTTGTCTAAGGCGCACTTTAGACCTACAATGTTATAAGGTCGTACGATCATCGTCGTAGGCGACGGTTTTCTTTAGACACACGGTCAGGAAATATCATGGGACCCCCGCGGCACAGAATTCCATTGATGTTCGCGTGTGACTCAAAGTGAACTCTTGCGCTCAAATTCAAAATGGCGGGGGGGACCGCTTGTTTTCGTCAAAAGATGAAGCTTTTACTGACTTTGCAACAACTGTTGCCCTGCAGATGAGACGTTGAGAACGGTGCTCAACAAAGAAAGAGATTAATTGAGGCTGGTACAGAGACGGACGGGATTTAACCCGAGTTCGTGGCCGCCGCCGGGGATGTCCCGGGGATCGTGGAATAGGGGCATACTAGAGAAGTAGCCACTGGTAGCAGGGCGTCGCGCCGGAATAACCGGTTTCAGATGAGAAAAATATGTTTCCATTGCTAAATGCATGCATATTTACAAAGAAAACGATAGAAACTTTCCTTCCCGGACAGGAAACAGCACGCTGTAGGCTTATTAGCATATCACCCACTTCCGTCGCCGGCGACGATTCTTCTTTAGACGAGAAAAACACAGCCACAGGCCCCCCCGCTGAACGTCGTGCGACTGGGTCCGAGGTGGTCGCACGACATTTCGAGGATTTCCCGTTTATTGCCGTCGTACGATTGTTTTGATCGTCTTTAGACGGTCAAAAAATACCGTCGCCGGCGACGTCGCCCACGACGATGATCGCACGACTCTAAAATGTCGTAGGTGTAAAGAGGCCCTAACATGAATTGTTTTGGGAACAAGCCTGCAAACAGATGAGTAATTTAGCTGAGCCCATTTGTATTTGTGCTGTAGAAGGGAGAATACACGAGGCTAATCACCTGATGCACCACAGTGTCAGGTTGGAGTGGTGTTATATTACACCTCAAAGCAGTGGGATTCTTGCTCCAGTTACAGACATTTATTGGGAAATGGCATTGTGTTATTAAATGTCTCAAAGGTACGTACAGATTTGTGCTATCCTGTAAGCCACATGGTTGATTGCAGAAATGTCGCTATGCACAATCAGACTTATGACAGCAACAGTAAATGTACATGTTTTTCTCTGCAGACAACTTCTAAAAACCACAAGGTTATTTCTATGTCTGCCTGTTTCAGGTTCATCATAGATAATGTGATCATGCACTGATTTGCATGGTCTGCTGCTGGTTTTGTTCCTTTCACATGTATTGTGGTTACCATTGGTAACCATATAAACACACATATAAGGCCTTAGGGTGTTGGGAAAACGCTTCAGAAATCTGATAAAACAAATGTGTTTTCAATGTCTTGAAGTCTGCTCAAATACTTGAAGTTAGATAAAAATAATGAAATTGAATTACAGAATTGTCTGTAAGAGCTGGAAAAGACTTTTTAGTGATATTCAAGATCTTAAAATGGTAAGACAAACATGTACTGCGCTATTTTACTGACCCAGTTTATTATAATTATGTCATGGTAACCATTATGCATCTACACATAGAAATTACAGACAAGGTAATGTATTTTCAGGGCTCATCTTGTAAAATTGCTTTCATACAACAGTTACTGTATTTATATTTTATTGTAAAATTGCTTTCATACAACAGTTACTGTATTTATATTTTATTTCACAATCTTTAAAAAAACTGCAGTTCCATGACTGTACTTTAGACAGTCCCACCCACCCACATGTCAGACTGACCATACATGTAGGTGTACATGTGTACTGGTTACCGTGGATACTGTGCACACTGACCATTCTGCTGCTGTCACTGTGGTCTATTCACTTAACTCTTCAAACAGAGAATCAGGATCATTCTAATGACTTGTAGGTGTTACTAGCTAAAGATGGACCTCTCATGGTACGTGTATGTTGTTTCGTATGATTGGATCAAGTACTGAACGTAAATATTAAAATAGTCTATACTATTTGTAGGTGTTGCTAACGTAAATAGCAGATCTAGATGGCTTCAAAGGGTACTGTAACTATGTGTAGGTGTTGGTAACTAAAAATGGACTAATGTCAGTGTACATATTTACATGTTCTTTGGTATGATTGAATCAATTATTGACACTGTTCATAAATAGTAAAAAACACTTACTTCAAAGGGTACTGGATAATTGGGACTATGCTGATACATGTATGTGTAGGTGTTGCTAACTAGAAATAGAGTTGTCAGTGTACATGTGTGTCCCTTTGTGTGATTGAGTCCAGTATACGTACTGACACTGTACGTAAATAGTAAACTAGCAGATGACTTCAAGATGACTGTGTAGGCGTTGCTTACTAGAAATAGAGATGTCAGTGTACATGTGTGTTCTTTTGTGTGATCGAGTCCAGAACACGTACTGACACTGTACGTAAATAGTAAACTAGCAGATGACTTCAAAAGGTACATGTTACATTTAGTAACTGATTATGTTTGACATTTGTTTCTGCTTGTGTGCTCAGACGTCGAGGAAGAGGTCGGATAAGAAGATCAGTGTGCTGTGGCTACGGTGGAAGCGGCGGGGCATGGTGGAGATCATGTCCGATCACAGACGATGGACGCTGACCAACTGTGTCAGGATCGGACTGGAGAAGGCCTTAGCAGACAGGACGCACATGAAACCCATAGAGGTAAGACAGGGCTCGAAATGGTTTTTCAACTTACACTTGAAAAGGTGCAATACATGTAGGTAACATTCCAAATATCCTGCACCAGACATTTTACCTACACAACTCATTTGCTTAATCCCTTTTCAGTTCTTGGGCCTTGTACTGTGGATATTAAATCCTGCAAACTACTGTATAACAGGATCATGCTACTTTGGACCTGTGTGCAGGTTAGACATCAGAATTCAAAGTACCTGTACAAATCCAATTTTACTAACCTGCAGTTGGTATTTCGAGGCTATAATTATGTTGTCTCCTGCCTCTGTGGTTCCTTCACAGGTAGCACTCAGGGTCAAAAATCGGCGTTTCATACATCGGTTTCATACGTGTATGCCAGCGTATGAAACCATGGTTTTGGGGTGAGAATGCTAGCTCTTCCTTCAGACATGTACAAATCAGAAACTGCCTGTAGATTGGATAACATTGACCAGTCAGAATTGCCATGAGGAAGGTGATAGACACCAAATTGTCGGCTTTAATTGAATGCCTTGGTTGTGAATGAAGAACATTGTTATCCAGTGATTATTCAACCAGATGAAATTATTCTGTACCTAGATCTTTACCACAAAAAAGTTAGTTTTGGGGGGATTTGAGGTGTTGGCAGTAAACATAGGCTGTACATTTGTTGGATGTGTGCATGACTGTTTGTTTGTTGTTGAATGATTGATTTGTTAATCAATTATCAATTTGTTGATAAATAGGAGCTGACGAAAGATGACTATGAGGACATAAGGAGCAAGAGACACAATGAGACACTGGACAAGAAGTCCCAGGTAAGACATAACAGTGTTAAGGGTAGTTTCATCTTGATTGAAGGGTCTTACTGGCAACATATGATATCATTCCTGTTAGGTTTCTTGGCATATTGTCTTTTTAATGCACCGTTTTATATGAAATTACATGTTACCTGAGGCAGAAACAGTTATCACCTTGGTCTCCTAGGAGACAGGGACTCGGTTACTACACACAGTGATGGTTGCTATGGAGACAGATTTTCTACCCTGTGAACATGTTATTGATATGATTAGTCCTGTAGATAGATAGATATCTTCAACACATTTTAGAGGGCTAAGGGTCATCAGAAGTTCAGAACCAACAAGAGGTCCTGTGCCAAAAATAGAACAACCCAAAAAGAGAGATGTCTACAGTCGCCATGCATCAGCAGATGATTTATTGTAGATATCAACATTGCAAATGTTTTCTTTCGTAAGAAATAGCTAGAAAGTCAGAAGATTATTCAATGATTGACATTACCTCTTACAAACCTTTTTTGAAAATTTAAATTGTTTGTCAGTTCAAAAACTAAAAAAGCTACATAATAGTACATTAATGTTTTGTTTTGCAGCAGTCTTTTGAGTTTGCCACATATGCAGGGGAGGTTTTCGCCACTCTTCGCAACATTATCAACATCTCCGAGGAGGAATACCTCAACTCTGTCACACCCATGGCCAACAGACGATACCTGGAGTTCATCAGCAACTCCAAAAGTGGCCAGGACTTCTTTCTGACGTGAGTCAACCTTTAGCACTGAAGTAGCCGTTTGGCACCCAAATCTCTATTGGTTACAGAGTTAGGCAGCAGGGAAAAGTCCATTGTTCTGAGGTCTCTCAGGCATTTTGAGAAAGAAATCTTCAAACGATGGTCTCTCCAGCTAAAATCGAAGGGAAAACCCAACAAAGCAGATGCCTTTTGACAAACATCAGTGAATATGTATAGTTCAGATTAAAGGGCAAGTTTGTTGATAATGGTTAACTCCTGGTTACCTTTGGGAAAATGATATTGATGTACAGAAAAATGAATACAGAGAGTTGATAAATCATTAGCCCAACATAATGAATTTTAGATTACATCAGATACATGTAGGTCAAAGATGATTTGCTTAATACACATAAAACCTTTATAATGGGACTAGATACATTTTGTAATGCCAGAGATTAACAAAGATGGCTGTATATCTCTCGATTAACCTAGATAACTATGTAGCCCTTCTAGTACCAGGGTTATATATCTGTCTGTCATGAACATTGAAGGCATCATTAAGGTGGAATACAGGCATGCGGCAGCACATTTTCAACAAAAATATTTAGACAAAATAACCATCTGATTTGTTAGATGTATAGGTCTATTTTCTTTATCTGGCATCATTTTCTTACATAGGTTATCAGTTTACCGCAAACTTCAAGGGCAAAGTTGCAGTTTCCAACGTCCTGGCTGGGTGCCGATACCTTTTGGAACAGCCTGACCAATCAGGGGCCTCCATTTTGGCTATTCCCTCCCTCCCTATGGAAAGCCGGATTCTCTGGCCTGGCTGTAAACACTGCTCTGACTGTCAGATAGTGAGTTTGCAGAGGTTATTGACCCGTATGTCACTGTTAGTGTTTGCATGATTGGGAAAAAAGCAAATAATGGCGATTTGGGGTCATTTTACGATTACTAAATGCCAATTTTATTAATACTACCTCTACAGCATGATTTTAAGAGCAAAAGTTTGACAAAACTGTATATGATAGGGCAGAAAAAGAAATGCTGTTCTGAGGTTTACCACCTGATCTTGCCTCTCACGGGTGGCATAAGCATTTTGATACTTTGATAATGTGTGAGGGCCCACAGAAGGAGGTTCTCATAAAATTATTGAAAAAAAAATTACCAAAAATTAATCTAGAAAGATATCAAAAAAGGAGCCCGTGTATTGACCAATGGCACTATTATGCATCTGTCCCTAAAATTTTAGCTTTGTACATTGGATCGTTAGCGAGGAAAACCCACTTTTGTAAAAAGGGGCGTGGCCCTGTAATTGTTGATGACGTCACCATGACGTCATAAAAATTTGCATAAATTATTGTCTTGCACAGAGGTACTTGGAGAAAAAAATCAAGAGCCACAAGTAACACTATATAGTATTTTCAAGACACCCCAGAAGTGCTGCCGCATGCCTGTACCCCACCTTAATAGTGTACATTGTGAATCAAATCTTTACAATTTGACAAAGTAAAAGGTCATTTGTATTGATAGAAATGCTTGGAATTTTACACTTCTCGAGTTATATGGTTTTGTGTCCATAACGCTGGCCAGGTTAAGTGTTGGCAGAAAATATTTAGGCAGTCCGAGTACAATGTGATTCTAGAAAACTGGTTAGAAATGATAGCTGAGTTCCTTAGTATAGTAGATTAACTTTTTTGATATTTGTATAAGGGCCATCTATCAGGTAATATGCATGTCCTTTTGTGGCTGTCTAACAATTTGATTTTCACTTTCAGTCCTGATAAGAGATTTATGATCAAGACACAGACAAAAAAGGAGACATACTTCTTCCTGGAACATCTCAGGTGAGGAAATTGTATCCATCATGAAATCTTCGCACAGAAAACATGTCTCTCATTCAAGATTCTATTACAACACAATGTGGTGTTATGGTAGCTGTGCGTGGATAAGTTACAAATGTATGTCGTGATGTGTCTTCTTTCAGAAGAAAATGGATTTCACAAGCACTATCATTTCAACCTGAATTGTACTCGATCATTGTAAAGTTTGATGTTGTTCTAAAGAGCTTCCAGTAGATTAAATCTACACTGTGCTAGTCTTATGAATCAGACCAATCTTCTGTCGTTTCTTACATTTTCCAATAGGACCTACATAGAACATTTCAAAAAGTACCCTCACACACTGATGGTCAAGTTCCTGGGCCTGCACAACATCAAACTCAAGGGCAAGAAAAGGGTGAGTACGAGAACGTTGCTACTGATATGTATATAATAGTGTGGAAGGTCATCAGTAACTATAGTGTATTCCCTAGTGGTTATTGCACCGACCCTGGCACGGAAATGCCCCATTAGTTTGGAAGGTCAATGGTAAGAGCTTTATTCCCTGGTGAATTGAACAAATTTGGTGCAGGGAACTCTTCTATTAAAGGTCATTAGCAAGTGCTTTGTTCCACACAATGCCGTCACTAGATATGAAATGTCGTCACCGATTTCAGAATGTCGTCACTCATAAAAGATAAGAATAGATCTCACAGAGATGTTTCCAGCTAGAGAAATCACCCACAGTCAGGCAGTGTTAAGGGAATTGGAGTTAGGACTTGTGAGTTATGAGCAGGCCTGTCTCCAGTACCCATCCCCATGTCCCTGGACGAAAATTTGCTTGTTGGTATAGACAAAAATTTCGACTCGCCGTCAAAAAAAATCTTTAATCTATGACATGAAATTGATGAAAAGGTATTTTTGTTTTACTTGAACCCCATGGGCAAATGTGCCAAGTAAGGACTTGGTTTTATTTATCTATTGGAGACTTAAGACTAAGTTTTGTTTGTTGGTTTGGATGAAGTTTGAAATTCACAAAGTTTTGTTTCTTTCAGCTCTACTTCATTGTCATGCAGAGCATCTTCTACCCAGACGAAAGAATACGGGAACGGTATGAAAAATGTTTGTGTACAATATGACATAATTTGGTAGTTTTGTGTAAGCCCTGTCAAAGGGTTGTGTTGCTGAAGAGCTAAGAAAACAGCACCATATACTCATAAACTAATAAACTTTTCAATATCAAAGATTGGTTGGTGAAGCAAACAAGCTCCAACTCAATCTGAATTATCCTCTAATGCATTTTGATACTTTTGTAGAGTCTTCCACACGCAGGAATCATTGACATGGCTAATACATGTACATCATGCTGTCATTAATGAATGTCATTAGTCAATTTGGCTTTAGAGACTAATAAGTCTAATGATACTAATATTTTGTTGTGATTGATATGACAAGGTAGACCACTGTGACAGCACTGTACTTCCCAAGTCACCATATTTTGCTACTTTTTATATTATAAATATTTCACTACATCATGTGTATGGAAAATTGAAATCCTTTGATACAAGATGGAATTATAGAATGACACATCATGATGTCGTCATCTTCCCTTCAGGTACGACATCAAAGCCTGTCAAGCAAGCAGATATGTTTTGGTAAATACCTCCCTACATTCCCTCTCAATATGATAAACATTGTGGTTAGAGCCCTACCCGTAACAAATCTTCAATATATATTTCAGGCCTGAAACCAGGAGCTATGATGATGGTTCTCTTTATGACTTGTACAAGTCTTTGAGTGCTATTTTGGCACTGAGTCAAGAAGATAGAGCAATACAGTTCCCAGAGGGTCCTCATGGAACTGATGTTTGCTGCCTAGCCTATTTCTGCTGCTGTCAATATTAACCTTACCTCGTGATACATGTACTGTAAAACTATAGTGCTTGATATGAAGATTAGCCACCAGTAGCCACCAGTTATCTGCAGTGTTGATGGAATTACTTATTTCTATTACAGCCAGAAAAGGACGGCAGTCAGATCATAACAGTCTTAAAAGACAACAACTTTGGGGACAACAAGATCAACCTAGGTATGGACATTACGTAACCGAACAATTAGTTTAGCCACTGTATATACTAACGGGGGCCGCCCGAACATCGCACGCGCCCGAACATCGCACGGATTTTTTACTGATCTTATTTTGCATAAGTACGCCGTGTTTGTGTCCAATGACTATGCTGATAAGGAAGGTAAATAACCCAAGTTCATGCACATAATTGTCATTTACATTCAAAACATATGTGTACATATTCATTTCTTGTTTTGTCGAAAAGTAGTATTTTGACAATAATGATGGCAACGCTGAGTAGAGGGTCACTGCGTAGCTAGACGGCCCGGCACCTAAATGTACGACCTGTGCCAAGCAGATACATAAGTCACACAGCTATCATACACATAAGAAAAATAATTTCATAAAACACTAAAAATTTGGGTCTTAAAGTGTTTGTTGAGAAGAAAACCGACCAAAGAAAAACAACGTAAACATTGCTGTCGTCTGACGACGTTGTTTTCCCGCCATTTTTTTGGGCCGCGATGGTGGCGGGACGATTCAACGCACAGTTTTGTTACGCTCTAACATGTGATTGGTACCGTCTATGAAAAGGAAACTGAATACAGAGATGGCGAAGATGTTTCCCAATAAGTAGACGGAGTATTGTTGATGTAAGCGGTGTCGTTTTTTCGTAATGATTTCGTAAGTCGGGCCGCATTCAATACGTACGTCGGGCCGCGTAGTAGCCTATTTCCCGTGGGAACATGAGCTGGGATGCGCTAGATATAGCCCTTCTCGCATGACGTTAGAAGTGCACACAGTCAAAATTTTCCGGTCAAAAGAAAGCTAGAATATAGCTGACTTCAAGCCTTATTTACATTTCCCTAACTTCATCACCAACTTCCGAAGAGAGCAAAATTACCAAAGCGTACTAAGTTAGGCACACTATCTGGCGTAGCACTAAATCAGAAGGTACATTCGTGAAAATGTCTCACAGCGTCTTCCGCATGTAACGCGGAGCATGAAGGGCCCATGAACAGTATGAATACATTTCTTGTCCAAGTATGGTCTTTAGATGAATGTGTTCAAAATTCATTCATTAAAACCTGACCACTCTCTGGCAACCAGCAATGGAGCGCCGTGAGTTCCAGCGCGTAAAAAAACGTCCGATGGTTGGGCACCCCCCGTTAGTTTAGTAATATCTACAAACTCTTTGAAATAAAACTGTTTATACTAAGCTGGGAGAGAGAGAGAGAGAGAGAGAGAGAGGAGAGAGAGAGAGAGAGAGAGAGAGAGAGAGAGAGAGAGAGAGAGAGAGAGAGAGATACATGTATCTTACAACCTGTTACCAGTAGAAAAAGCATAGAATTGCTGTTTACATGTATCATACTTGAAATTGAAGGCACTGTCCAGGGTTTTGAAAAGCTTGGATTTTGTAGCTTAAATCATTAAATGAATACTGCAGACATGCTTTAACTCCTTTAATTTGTCATCATCTTTTGGTCCATTAAGTGTTCAACAATTGAACTACATGTATGTTAATGTGATGGAGAAAGGGGCATTTGATACTATAAAGTTTACTGGTTGACAGGTACCACACAGATGTTCTCTGAAGTCTCACACCAGTGTTCTGTGTGACAGGTAGCAACAGGGCGTGGTTCTTGCAGCAGGTGCAGGCTGACACGGAACTGTTAGAGGAGCTGGGTGTTCTGGACTACAGCTTACTGGTGGGGATCACAGAACTGCACAACGATGAGAAAAACAGCCAAGACCTTGCCAGCCTAGTCCAGAGAGTTACCAAGTAAGTAAAATGTGTGGTTTATTGAAGCAAAAATTACTCTTTTGTTGGCTGCATTTATACACTTAGGCTCTGTATGTTACACTGAAAGTCCTTTGCAATGGTCAAATTGAAAATTTTAGGGAACAAAATTTACCAACCAGGGTGCAAAATACCTGGTTGCACGTTGCACAGTGCAACAATATTTTGGTTGGTGCAAGTTAATTCCAAACCCAGGTAGCGCAGTGTGCAACCTTATATTTTGAGCCAAAGATCTCAATCGGAGCCCTGGAAGCTCACAAAAACACAGTGTCACTCTCATAAAATTCGGTAAATCTTCAATTGAAACAAAGATATCAACACTTTTCCGTTTTAAACCATCCAAAACCCTTCATAGATCATGGAATTTGAGCTAAAAAAGACAAAAACACACTGCCCTCGGCTAAACAAGATGTTGTTAGGTCAATGGGAACACAATACTATCTAAGTTATATTTTGAAATATTAGTAGTATTATATGCTACATACGAGCTTAATTTGATGAAATCGGAGAATGTTGCTGGAGCAACCTGAAATTTGGATGTGCAACCTAGCATTTGCCCTAGGTTGCAACATGGGCAACCTGGCTCAAAAAAGTATTTTGCACCCTGCCAACTGAAGGGTGTATGATGTATGAAAAAACACACACCAGGTAACATAAAACAAAGGCAAAAATTTCACACAATAAAGTTGCAGTATTCACACCTTCAAGTTATTATGCAAACTAAACTCATCTAATTCTATACTCTGGGTTACTTTTAGATATTGAGTACAATCATATATATGTAATAGACTTTATATAAATGTAACCTCTATATACTTTTTTCATGTAGATCACTCCATCACGGGAGCCCTGAAAAGTCTGCCAACCATGCAAAATCTACTGGTAGCACCCTGCATGAGGAAATCAGCCATTCTGCAGCAACCCTGCCGGTTAACGGCGTCATGGGCTCGCTTCCCGGTATGGTAGACTCTGACGATCCTCAGACAGACCCAGCTGTCCATCACACCAGTACGGGACATGGAGCTGAAGCTGACTCAAAATACAACATGATCGCAAACATTCCTGGTCTGAACAGAAGACTTCTCCTAAACACACCAAACAACTTACACATCGTGGATGGAGAAGAGTACAGATACTTCCTGGGTATCATTGACTTCTTTGTAACCTACAGCTTAAAGAAGAAGCTTGAGAACTTGTGGAAGAAGATTCGGTTCCCTGGACAGTCATTTTCTACCGTACCTCCTAAGGCATATGCTGAGAGGTTTAGAAAGTACATGGCTGAACATTCGGAATAGTTGTAAAATTTCAGAGGAATTCTCTTTCTGGAACTTCCAGTGAAATCAAGTCGGAAATTAACACACAAACAGCCTTAGACATTTGGAAACCTCAGTCTGTATATTTAAGTACACAAGGATCATGTATCTTGTACAAAATGTATTTGTACTGATGTGATATATATATTTATTCAAGGAGTGGCTATGGTTGCCTCTATCCAATATCATCCCTGATGTTTTTGTACACTATGTGTGTATTATAAATTGTTGAAGTTTCCTGTGGGGAAAATTAGCACCCATAGAGACTAAGTCTTACATTTTCCACAAATGTATCAAAATGAGTTTTAATCAGACCCAGTGACTTTTCGATAAACGTTTGTGATTCTTGTTCATGTGTTGAACACTGTGCAATAAGGTTTATGTTTATTGCATCCTCCTCTGCACTTAAGATATGGTGCAATATGTGTCTGCAAACTAGTTTCACCAATGTACCATTTTGTACAACAGTTGGAACTATACATTATGTACTCTTTTATACATAGATTTTATATGTAATGTTCCCTTCAATGCTTCAACCTGCATAGATATGTACAGTAGATTTATACGTATATGTGTGGCATTGGAGTATTGTGAAGATGATTTTATATCTGAGTGTATATAAGACAAATCTGATGTGCTGTCAAGGAGTTTGTGCTGTCTGTGAAAATGGTGTATATTTTCATGTAATTTGTTTTTAGCGAAGCCTTAGGGGCGAGCTTAATAGTATATCTTACGCCCGATTTGCAAGAATTCCCAGAATTCCACAGGAATTTCAGGAATCCGTCCGGCCAACTCTGTGGATGCCCTCCTTTCACTTGATACCTCATTAGCACGTCTGGCATCCAGGCACTCAGCTGTCGATGACAGATGACCTACTTTTACGTGGTGTCCGATTTCGTACTGTCCGGAGTGTGTCAGGGAGTTCACCGAATCTAGTATTCTAGCTTTGAAAAGGGTTTGCACATCACAGTTAACCTATTATCACAAGAACGTGCTGAACATCATGCCTCCCACCAAAAAACCCCTCTGAAAACCAAAACTTTAGGAGGTCCAAGCATATAAAGAAAGGCAAAGTTTTAAACGGAACGATAAATAACTTGGGTTACCGCTTGGGCAGTCTACACTGAACGCCTTACGGGGAGGGGTGCGGTGTCGGAAAAACAACAGTAGCTCCTCGAAAACACATCCTACAGAGCTAGAATAACAACCAAAACGATTATAGGAGCCCCAGCAAACCGATTTTCTAAACTTCCGGCCTAGTTTCTCACTCCACCTATCCAACAATGCCAGAGAAAAAAGACACTACAACGGGAGTGTACTCCGGCCTTTCCACATATGCTTGGAACTCCTCGAGTTACATGGTGCCTTTCTATATCTGCTTGGCAGATGCCTTTCTGATTTCTTAGTGCGTTTTGCACAATATTATGGCAGAACTAAGATCTAGAGTGCTACGTTGGTACTTTCCTTACAGTGAAGTAAGATCAATCCAGACACCTTCGCTATGGCAATAATTTTTAATTGCCACGCTTATTTTACTTGAGACCATTTCTTAGTTGTTCCTTTTATCTATAGATAGCCAACATTCAGTTGACAAGCATACATGTGCTGTTACAGTTGCACCAGTAGTTAAACAGAAACTCGCACATCCATGACAAGCATTTTTAATGCTACTACATGTATCACTTGCACCAGTTCAGTGCTAAATGTTGAGTGTAGATGGAGAAATTGGAATGATGGCAATATCAGTGCTGAAGATCTGAGTGAACACAGTCATGTGATATTTTCTTGTGGCACTGTTGTTTGACTGTACGGTTTGGTTAAATTATTTAATATTTGAGATTAAACTGAAGTTTAAAGATTTCCAGTCACCCCTGTATGACTCTACTCTACATTAGACTAATATAACGTTACATATGAATGCATGTGTCTATTAATAATGTAAAATGCTGCTCTGGATATACATGTATACTTTATCTTTATAAGTTTACTCATATTCAGTATGAACACATAGACAAAGAAACATGTAGAGAAGGAAGGTAAAAGACAGTTACTCGTATCAGTTAGGAGTTTTTATTGCTTTGAAATGGATATCAAATGCTAAAGCTCAAATTTGCATCAGACTTAGTTTTATATAAGCAGCTTGGCATCAGAATACAAAGACTACCACATTGAGTTATACATGAGGAAGGATAGAGCATCTTAAGATTTGAAAAAGTTTTCTCAAAGGTAACAGTGCTTGCAAGGAGGTTTTAAATAAAACCTCAGTGCTTGTTAGTGCATATCCATCATACAGTGTTGATACAACCAACTTCATTTGTTATTCCCTTTCCCATGGCTACCTTTAAGAGTCCTTTCCAAAATATTCCCACAACAATTACAAGTTTTGAAAACGTTAACAATGATAATCATTCAAGCCTACAGTATCCCTTGACGATTAACTTTTGGCTTAACTCATTTCCATATTACTCTTTTCAAAATTCAGTTATCATACTTTCCCAGACCATTAATATACAGGTCTATACAAAATCAGCATACGTATTTACTGGTAAATTCTATTTGCACTTGTATAAAGGTCCAGAAGATTAACTGGCCTAAAACTACATAGTAAAGGAGGCCAACTGGCCTAGATATATATGTATGTTTCACATATGAAGCAAAACATTTCATGCAGTAGTAGCATACACTATCTTCTAATTCTATCTATAAATTTCTTTCCAACTTTGCAGAGTACCATGAAGTGAGAATGCAGACATATAATGGGATATGATGTGAATAGTTCCTCGCATGTCAAATCACGTAATGCTACCTCTTGCTGGTACAAGCAAAGACGTAGTAATTTTGCTCCTTTAGCTCAGACACTAACCACTTGCCAAAAGTATGGACTAATCTTCACAGTATGCCTGCATTTCCACTTGCAACTTCTAGTGACAAGAAACAGCACATTAATATAACCACTATTCTCTTAACTAGTAATCTTAAGCATTAGTAATGAAAGGTGAGCAGTTGTAATTATAGCACCACAGTTCAGTCACTGTCAGCAGTCTTATAATATTGAGAAATGAAAAATGCTTTAGAATACTTCCTACTTCTATAGCTATTTCAGTTACCTACGGTACCTACATGTATGTTCCTACTAGTACTTTGCAGTATGTTCTATGTCTTACTTCTACAGGTATCAGTTCTAACATCTATCTAAAGTTAGTTCCTACATGCCTCCTTGCAACATGTTATCAAACTGCAGCTGTGCAAACTCACACAAGTTCAAGATTTTTGAACTTGTTAGCCCTATACCATCTCTGTTTTCAACATTGTCATTCATGTCTATCTGATGGAGATATTACAGTATTCAATGATGAGCATGATTGTCAAATTTCAGTGTTGCATTTCCCCTTGTTTCTTCACCAACCTATGCATGACCTATTGTGGCCACACGCTTAGATCCCCATTATGATGTCCCCATTACCATTCCCTCTATCTGCTCGTAGGTGACAAGACTAGTAGATTATAAGTGGGCTCATAGTTGTGCGGTTACGTGATCTCCAGGATCTATTGTGCACTTTTTTCCCTAATATCAGAAACACGTTTACGTGTAAGTTCTCTCATACCTTTAACATCTTCCCAATACAATGTAAGTTTATTGACGGCCCATCCTTTATTTCTCAGATATTAGCATGAGATTCTGCATGTTCTTTGGTTATAGTAGGTTTAGGGAAGCTTTCTTGATGAGATCAAGAGGCTACAGGCAGAAAATAAACGCTAAGTGGAAATAATAACGAGTTGGGATATGATGTATTTTAACCTCTGAACTGCCCATCACGCAAGCGTACAAGAACAAAATCCACATAAAATCGGGGCTTTGATGTACCCCAGATAGGATACATTCCGCGCTGTATGAGGGTGATAGTTTGTGTACAAACTACATGGCGGAGTAGAAAGTGCAGTAACCACCGTTCCTAATCTTGCCCAATTTCTGCAGCTGTTCTTCAAATTCGCACTAAATGTTAAAAAGGGAGATTTACATGTGTACAGAACTGATATGATTCTTACATCAAGGTTTGTTACAAAACAACAACATTTCTGCAAACAATAAGAAACAGAAAGTCATAAAAAACAAGGACAACGATCATATGAAAAGTAACAAACTTCCTTGTTTATTAATAAGTAAAAGTTACATAAACAGTACAACCCTACTAAACTTTTTTTGGTCTCCCTTGCTAGAATGGAATGTATACATGTTGACTACAGAACTCATTAAAAAACATACTGTGACATCCTGAAACAGTTTTAGACTGTACCATGCAGCTTAGCGAGTTTCCCTACCATTTGTGCTGTTGTCTTGTTACTTAATAGTTCCCGAACTCAGATCCATATCACAGTGCAACAAAGTCATAACGCATACATTGAAGTACATGTATACATTTAACACTCCTATGAAAGACGCTGTCAAGTTATCCATATGGTCCCATCTCTGTTGCTTTGTGATCTGTCGGTTGCAGATTCAAGGCAAAAAAAAAAGATGTCACTGAACTAAAAAGGCTTTATGAAATGACAATGTCAATCCAAGAGTTAGCAGTGTTGTCAAATGGTACAGTTGTAAAGTATATGCTAACATGGCATATAATTATCTGCATTGCACATGCATACAAGTCCTGATCTTTTGTTTCGTAACTGTACCATCATATAACCATTACCCCTATTTCTTTGTCCTTGTTCATGCTACTTTTTTCTAAATTGAGGTAAAGCATACTAAGTAATAAAATTGCTACAACCTGTAACTTAATGCTGCTACTAACCTTTTGATGTTGCATACAAATCTACAACTAATGAAAAATATGGTCTTTTTTCAAACATCAAGTTTTTCTCTAGAGATTTTGTAGGACTTTTCAATAAACATCTGACAGCATGCACAATTTCATGAAATAGTATCTTTTAGGAAATATTTTTCAACTCTTCGGCCAATATACATATAGTTTTCCACCCCATAAAAACTGTAGTCTATTTTGTTTGTTTTCAGGAGTGAGAAAGTAGTAGGAGAGAAGAACAACTTTTCCTGACATAACTGACAAATCAAGGTTTTCCTTGGACAAATTAAGCAGAGAGGCAAAGAATATTGCAGCAAAAGTGTGTTTGATTCTTTTTCATCTACTTGCTATCGACTGACAGTAAAGCTTTATGGTTTGAATAAATGTACAATAATACTTCTCCTATACGTTGAAGAGAAGTACAAATGAATAATATTGCACTAGCAAAAGAAGTTCGAAAAGAGTAGGTCTTTGGCCAAAGATGACAAGGGATAGAGACATTTATGTGGATCATTGCAGAATCAATGCATTTGCCCCAGAACACTGCTGCAACTTTTCTTTCCAAGCATTAATAAATGTATTAGTATTGATCTATTTGATGAATAGACAAAAATGGGATGCGCCAATGAGAACCTTAAGGGGGCTTCCGGTCAAAAGGTATTGGACAAGCAGCATTTTCTGAAAGGTCACAATCCCTATACTGCACATGTGCTTTACCACTTTAAGTCCCCATTGCCATCGGAGAGTCAGTGCCATGGAATACACATTCCCGATGCATTCATACTTGGTACTAAGTGTATAGCGAATGCATACTATAAGAGAATTCAGATAACAGTTTCTCCCTCAGCTCTGGCGCTCACTTACGCTCACCATCCGGTTTACCAACTGTTCCTCCATGTCTTGCAAGGGTAAGACATGCTTCCACTTGCTTAAGAAAAAACCCAGACAAGTCTTGAGGAGTTTACTACTGACCCAAACCCGCCTGACTACAGATCTGCCCATCCACAAACAACCCCTGAGGACACCCCTGGTTCCACATCGTTCCCTCACCAATGACAAATACTGACAGACGCTTTGCAAACTTGCTTCAATGATTGATAAAAGCTTATTTGGAATTGACCCCCAGTGCTGAGCGCGTTTTCTCGTACACTACGTAGCTAATGCTGACAGCCGGAGCCACCTTCATGAAGTTGGGAGCGATGCCACGGTACAGCCCTCGCAGTCCCTCGTCCTTTATAATACCTTTGAACAGACCAGCCATGGTGTCTCTGCCAGGGATGGGGGTGGCTGGAGGAGAGGAAAAGACAATCAGGATCATATTCCTTCAGAGATCCTTCTTAGTACCTATCAGTTTTTGAAAGGGCATCTTATTTCAACGGTAGTAAAAATCTTATTCTCAAGTACAAATGTACTTCGCTCTGTGTTTGTATACTATATCTAACATTTAGCTTGAAAGATATTGTATGACTTTGATTCTATGAGATAGCACAATGTTTAAGGACAATACCATACATTCATAATACTAATTAACACATTTAACAGCTACAAGTTTCTTTGCTGTTTAAGTAACAGGGTTTACTTTTACAGAGAGAGGTTCTAGCCCTTCCCCTTTAATGAGCTCAAGGCACCTTCTCGAAAAGGAGACCTTCATTGCAGGTCCATTCCAAAAGACAGGTGCAGCCCCAACCAAGATGTCCCCAACCCATTCGAACCGGGGTCTCAAAGTTACCCCAAATAATTGGAACCAGGAGCTCAACTGTGAGGCTGCTACCATTTGAGCTATAGAAACCTCCCTCTGTCAGCTACACTAAAATAACCAAAATTTACTTTACTCTGCACTCGATACTTACTTTGCGCCTGCAACCTGGTGCGGATGAGAGCCAGTGGGTAGCTTGCCAGCTGTCCGCAGGTGCTGGAGATGGTTCCACACGCCAGCAGCACCATCACACCCGGGTTGGGCTGGTTCTTGTTCTTGGCAAGGTACATGTTCTTCAGTGTCTGGTGGGGACAAGAGTGGAAATCATTCGTCCTAATATCTTGTGATGTATAATACTTATACCAGTCTCAAAGCCAAGCTGACTTGACTGAAACTGAAGTTGAGAAGTAAATAGTATATTGTGTAATCTTCCTCACTTGCCCTATATATGTATAGAATAGAAAGTGTAGTTCAGGTCCCTCCTGTCCTGTAGATGCAAAGTCCTAAGATCTATACATTAAACCCTGACACAAAAAAAATCATTGTACTATTTGTCTCAAATAGTAAAAACCAACAACCCTTAAGAATAATCTCTTACTATCATCTTATGACACATCTGTCCAATCATTAGCTTGCCAAACTGGACAGCTCCTTTCAATGGAAAAGCATAATTCATTAAGTTAAACAAAGAAACTACGGCAACAGCAGAGGGCCCAAAAGGGACCCTTGTGGGACATGACCTGTCAAGGCAGGCTGTAACCCTGGAAGATGGACTTGCATCACTTATATTAAGTTGCGATGTTGTAAAGGAAAGAACATGCACAGATAGAACTACAAATCCACCAAATACACATACATATATAGCGACATCTATTAAAAGAATGTTCAAATGTAGATCATGCATTACACACATACAAATGTACAACACCATCACCACAGAAGGGATGTGATATACATGTAGAAGAAAGCTACTGCTAGACTCATAATGGGTATAACTTAATGTAGATACAGGCATGGCTCTATATAAAAAAAAGATAACAGTCAAATTGTAAACATACAACATGTACCAAAACATACCCCTCTCTAATCTAGTCTGACAAAATCAATCTTTTCACTGGGTAAACCTTTCCTGCTTCCATATGATTGTTGCTCTCAATGCACCATTCGAACTCAAATTTCCTTCAAATATCCTATACCTAGGATGTGGCTTAGCATAGCAATCATGCTGTCAATCCATGCATATGAAGGCTTAATGGTGGCATTGAAAGCACCAGTATGCATTAGGGTGAATCGATAAGCTTATAACAAACATACTGTCCTGTTGAGGGTCCTAAAAGTTATTATTCACTTTCCTGAACAGTAAATTCTAGTTGTTGAAAAGGAGAGACTGGAGTAAAAAAACTACATCATTGGTGATAGAATGGTAAAAAGGGAATTCAAAGAACGTTATTGGCATCCTTGTCTTGTACCTAATGTAATGGGTATCATTTTAGGAACTTTATTGAGGATAATGTAAACAAGGCATTTTAGCCATAACCTCATATATTGAACAATATAGAACAATATCTGACTCGAAACAACTGAAAAAAACTCAAGAAGATTATACCTTTTTTTTTATTAAGTTTGAAATGCTCTCAAGTCTAAAAGTCAAGAAAAAAAGTTGAAGAAGAACTTGATACTGAAATCTGGACCCCAAACCTACCCCGTCCTCTTTCTCATCATCTGTTTCCTGCGGTTCGTTTCTCCTCTGCCATCTCTCCGAATGTTGAACCCACATAATCTTTAATGTCTTTAAGGCAGCAGCAGTGCGTGAGAAGAAGAAAAAGAACGGACGTCACAGGTGAAAGATGCTGGCGGGTTACTAAACTCACGTACACCCATGATGTACTACATGCGACTACAGAGGAGGGCATACAAATGAGACAGCGGTTAGAGAATGCCAGCCAGCTGTAGACATGAAAATAAATGTAGCACCCAAGTTACATGAAGCACCATTCCGACAAAAAAAGATGAACATTGTTTGTAACGAAATTAGTGGATTAAATGATTAATATTGAATTCTTAACTATAAAACAAAAAAAAAGGAGTAACCGACAAACTCGTGTTGTCCCCTCAAAACAATTCCCACCAACTTATAAAGAAGGAAATGAATAAAAAAAAAAGAGGAAAACATGAAGGAAAGGCTGTGACAGAGAAGAATGTGAACAAGCTTACAGCAATCAACATTTTGCAACAATGCCATTCGCTAACAATGCACAGCCAGGGCAGGAAGTACGATAGGGCATGGCAAAATATACTCCACTTACCTCATATATACACAAGTCTATCCCAGCGTAGGGTAGAACACCTAGAATGTTGGGGATGTACCCCTTGTAGAACGCACGCAGACCCTCCCGTTGGTAGATCTTGACTCCACAGTCCCACATCCCTGAGTACTCCCCAGTTTTACGGATTGCAAGACGTGTTTTCAGCACCTTTAAGAGGAAGGTTTATCATCAGTACACAACTTACATGTAAGTATTCTTGAAATACGTCTTTTGACATTCAAAAGCTTAACTGATCTCTTTTTATCAACCACTTTACTCCTGCATGTTACATCATATACACTCCGTGTAATCTCAAAGCAGATCTGTTGGAGGCAATGACAGTATCCAAAGACCAAAAGCACTAGTATGCCCTTTGGATACGGTCATGGCCACTGATAAATCTGCTTTGAGATTAAACTTGTGTACTATGCTCTGTTTAGGAGCAGTTGACCAGACCTTTCACAGCTTTCTACATTGCATTTTCTTGAAAACTTGTGATTTTAGAATGAACAAATGCCATGGCGAAAAAGCCTTACGTACCTCCATAGGATAGATGGTAGTTTGTGAGATCATGCCAGCCAGGGAACCTGAACAGAATCTCTCCACCACACCTAGAGAATGGCCCTCTCGTGTGAACAACTTCTTCAGCTGGATACATGGAACAAACATGCAACAAAGTCAGCCTTTAATACACAGAACATCAAGACAATCCTGACTCTAAACTTATAAGAACTGTACACAGCTTTCATAGACATGTGGTCTATCTTAAGGAAACCTTCTTTTGACAAGACTGGGACAGAAGGGACAACAGTTGTCATGACATGTTCTGAACATAGCATGCAACCATTGGCCTTAATGTTAAGCAAAAAAATAAATGCATATCTTATGATTTTACTCATAAATTCCACCATTATCACTTTTTCATGGACATATATTATGTTGTACAGCTATAGACACAAAATCACAATTTCGAATCAAAAAGTGACGTAAATGGTGCTTGTCTTACTCACCCGTTCGTACGCCATGAACTTGATGGCACTCTCCGGAGCGATCTTGAGAACATTCATGCCGTTTCCCCGCCATAGTCCCTTAACGCCTCCCTCCTTCAACATATGTTGGAAACTACCCCATATGCCCCCCCTCGCTACGTTTGCTCCATGCACCTAAGGAAAAACAACATTGCTTTATCAGAAATTTCTACTTCATATTCTGTTTTCTGTGTATTACCTTTTCACAAACAAAAGTACAGAATAAATTGAAAAACAGAAGAAAATACCAAAAGTGAAACAAGTATCACAGATCCTAATAAGACAGAAACTATCAAAAATATTCAATTGAAATGACCGCTGTTAGAGTTGCAGACAAATTGGAAGAAAAATACTCAGGGCTCGAAATACCATGGAGCCCTGGTTAAAGTTAAAGTCCTCCCCGCACCAGACGGTGCATAAGGCGGCGCCCATCTCCGTTTTGGCAGCCCCGGGCCAAACAACTTTGTGCAAGTCACTACAGCAGGGGGCTAGTCTACTGATACTGGTACATATTGGAGGTTACAATAACATATTGAGAAGAGAGAAGTCCTATTTTACCTGTAGTAAGACCTTGAGTCTGTCCAATGGGGCTGTACAGGTTCTGGACACGGCACCAGCTGTACCACCTGCAACCAGCTGTCTCCACCACATTCCCGTCACCTTCTCCTCCTCCGTAAACTCATCTGGTACACACAGGTTCTCCCCGATGTCTATGGACTAGAACAGAACAGAACACAACACTACAGGTAAATACATGGATTTGTCTGGTACACACAGGTTCTCCCCGATGTCTATGGACGAGAACAGAACACAACAGGTAAATACATAAACTCATCTGGTACACACAGGTTCTCCCCGATGTCTATGGACTAGAACAAAACACAACAGGTATTATTTCTGGCATGCAGCTTCCCTCCCCTCTGCTTTGCATCTTTACAGCAGCCTTCCCAACGGGGCAATAAAGCAAATTTTGTGCAAACTGCTTAAGACAGCGTCGCCAGACCTGCTAGGGATAGACAATTAGATGAAAAACACAACCATGGGCTCACAGTTGTCCCTATGCTTCTGCCTTGTATGAGTGTAGTAAGACAATGATCACAGCAGCTATGGAAACTGTAAGTGTAACTCTTGCTTACCACAGTATGTCTCCAGTACTTGACAATGTCTTTCAGGTCAGCGCTGGGATGCAGTAGAAGATACTCCCTCCACTCATCCCAGTCTACTGTCAGGGTGCCATCCTTGTCCATACTGTAGCAACACCAGTTTTAGTGCTAGTTCTCATCTTGTATTTTACGAAGACTTGAAACTTTCTCCAAATGATTTATTTGGCTTAACAAGTACTTCTGACTGGTAGCTATGTTTATGAATGTGATGCTACTGGTACAATTGTATATCTAATCATTGATTTGGGTAAAAAATCTAAATCATAGTGTGAAGTAGCAATTTAAAATAATGATTCTTTCAAAGACTGCATTTCTGCTCTCTTACTTTGTACTTAACCTTCTCCCTGCTACCTATTCCTATACCTTAGCATGAACAAGGTTAAACATCAATCCTGCCTTTTAGAAATAGAATACACCATGGATGTATTTGGCAGTGGCTTTGCTCCAAGCCATCACAAGGCCCTCCAGGTATATGGTACTTTTTTGTACTTGAGGCTACTGCAAGATATTCAATGATGTATTCTATTTTATTCTATTTTATTCTATCAATTTTACAGCTTAGCCATGAAGTAAAGGGTGAAAACTGAAGTGAGGGTATGAAGGTACATGTATTCACCATAAGAAGGAAGGGAGGTCGGGAGGCCTAGCGATAGTGTTCTGACTATGAGTCAATGAAGGGAGGAGAGATGATGGGAATGGCATGTTAGATAGCAAAGGAAAAGAGGGAGTAGCATAATGAAAAGCAAAAAAAAAATACCGGTATCTGAAAGAAATAGTTCAAGTATCCTTTTACAAGTACATTAAGTGATGTATGTTAAAGAATAGAGTAAAGAAAGCAAATAAAGAAAGTAACAAAAAGGGATAGAAAGAACCATGTTACCAGCAGTGGCATACAGCATTAGGGAAAAGAGTAAAGAAAAAACTGAAAGAAAGAAAATATGCCAAATCATTGACATTCAAAAAACCAATGCATTTAGTAAGCAACGCAAATGGGTGGGCGAGTTAAGTGGATTAGTTGTTGGGGTAGGTGACTTACTCTGGTCATACATTGATGAAATTTAGAATCTAGAAATGGTTAACTTTCCAGATGTGGACAAAAATATGTTAGCTCATATCATCCTTGAAACAAATGAAGGACTTACAAAAGACGTAACAGAAACAAACATGCAGACAAACAAACATAAGCAGGCCACCGAGATATTCACCATCTGCAAGCACCAAAGACGGAAGTCCCCTGAGCAAGAAAAGTCCGCAAACGCAAAGTAAAACTGAGGGAAAACCATGCAGCATACATTAGGTATTACCTCAACAGCATGATTTAGTATGAGGCAGAATTTTGTTTTGAAGACAGGTTTGGCAACATGTACAAGAGTTTATGACAGTGTAGCATTTAGCAAAGAACTTAAATAGCACCCAAAGACCACTTAGTCATCACCCTGAATTCTTAACAGTTAACAATTATGATAACGTTAGAAATCATAGCTTATCATCGACAGGGACTTGCAAGAGTTATATACAGCACAGATTAGCACAGGCAGCATAAAGTAACAGAATAATCATAGCATGAACTGTTTATACTGTAGCATAAAGGGTGGATATGATCATAACAGTGGTAACAGTAAGATATGAAAGAGAAAATGTGAGGTTCTCGCTCCTCTTTCTATCTTATGCTCAGATTAATTCTAAGTTTACCTCTGCCAAATTTGCTCTATTTTCAGTCATCTACCATTAGCTTTCTTTGCTTGAGTTTTTCTCATAAAAAACAGCTAGGACTAAACTAAGAAAATCTGTCGACAATGTGCTAAATTTTCTCAGCGTCTGGTCCTAATGCCACTTACCTTTTCATAATCCTGTTGGCTTCTGACTTGTCGATGTGCACCCCCAGCCCCTGCAGTGCTTCTATGATTTCCTCGGTATCTATACGTCCTACAAACACACACAACACCGCACTAGTTTAGCTACAGCCAGGGACCTTATAGTTTGCTATCAAACCTGTGGAAAACATCTGTACTCTCCAAGCAGATGTAGGGATCCAGCTCAGTCTCAGTGCTTTACACCAGTGAAGAGTTAGAGGTGCGCTGGTGTTTGTCAAGTGGACTACCTCTACTACAAATACATACTAATTAATGTAAATGTTGCAAAAACACTAAGACTGAGCTGGTTGCTTACATCTGCTTGGAGATTTTTTGCAAATAGCGGTACAACTTTAGGACAAAATCTGAGGCCTAATCAAACTGTAGTTACAAAAAGGCAGTGTAGAAACAGACTGTGGTTGTCTTACCATCATTGTTCTTGTCTAGTTTGTCGAAGGTGAGCTTGAGTTTGCGTTGGTGTTCTGACATGTACTTCACAAACTCTGCAAACTCTATCTCTTCATCGTCATCTTTGTCACTCTTCTTCAGAATCTCCTGGAAAAAAGGATTTTGAAAATTGTATTCGTTTTTCCTAAACCTTAAAAGTAAATTAACAGTCTTAGAGATTTAGCTACATGTATCTGTAATTCATTATGTCCAATTGTAACCTATTATAAACAGAAGAGATTCTATCCGTCAGTAGTTTTATCAGATTGATAAACAATTGTACAACCAGTATACAATTACCAAGAGATTCTACATTCACATTGTTACGATGTATGAACTATGATGATGATCAATTCAACTATCTCCCAACCATGAACTCATCTATGCATAATAAGTCAGCTGGAAAATTCAGCACATCTGTCCCCCACCCCAGAAAATAATGTACAATGTACTATTCCCACAGTAGTAATGGAGGTTATGGAGGTCACCCCTATACTGTAGCTACCCCATCCCATTAACTCCAACTTGGATCAATATTAGGGTGGTGATAAAGTAGGTTATTCTGCTGTACTGTAAGTGAAAAGAGCAAATTACTGCACACCAGCCCTTTTGTGTTGAATACTAATGGCACAGCTCTCTTCTATCATGTATCATCATAACCCACTTCTGATACAAGCTCTTTAACCTCCTTGCTGATACAAGCCAGCTTTGAATATCAACAAATCCTGTATATGTATGGTGTGGGGCTCAGCAAATCCTGGCAAATTTTATGGTTGTATGCTTGTAATTCAAATCCGAATGTCCCATTTTATGTAGTTTAAAGATACCTCTCAGCTGCTGGTTCATCAGAAAAGTCGCTTGTTCCAAAGTCACAAATGCTTTTCTTGCAAGTCAGACTGGCAAGAAAAGCATTTGTAAATTTGGAACAAGCAACTTTTCTGATGAATCAGCGGCTGAGAGGTATGTTTTAACTCCACAAAAATGTCATTACGGTAATCACTTTGCGTTTTCATGTTGACCTCTTCGCTGCAAACTTAAAACCACAGCAAAAATGCTAGTTTTGTCTTCTGCTCACCTACCTCATTGTTTCAGCCTTGAAATTAAAAACAACGCGAACACTCCATTTTCCCCTACCGCGAAATTGAATCCCAGCCAACTTAAATGCATTAACAGTATATATATGTCAGCGACAAATCCCAGCTGTTCATTAAAATGAACCACTAAAAAAAGTGGTGTGGCAGCACTTGAGGCAATTGACAATATTTGACTGATGTGGGTGGGACCAAGGGATTAGACTATTGTCTTCAAAGATGGCTTTATACATAGATTACAGATACAGTTTACTCAGAAAACACTACAAGAAAAGGTGAAGAATTTACATTGCACTGTATTCCCAAAGGAATTAGATAAATCAAGGAGGATTATAAACAGACAATGATGAAGCCATGCAAAATATTGGACTCTTCAGCGATCGTTTTCATTTTCACAAATATCTTGCATGCATTAAAAGGGCTAAAAAGAGAACAAAGCTTGATTGCAATGTAGAAACTGCCTATTAGTAATCTCTAAGGCTAAGCAGATATAGAAATCAAAAGGCCAATAAAACTGCTTTTGCCCTTTTCATACTGTCTTTGCCACTGATAGATCTGCTTGGTCCTCAGAAACAATACCATACACATGTGTAGTTCTTTCATCATAGTTTATGGCACTCTCATTCCTATCCAGCAATCTATTTAGCAAGCAGATTGACCACATTCATTAATCTAAAGACTACAGGGAAGTGCACTCCAGTCAACCAAAGGTGGTTATATCAATAAGCTATGAAATCAAATATCTATAGATCTATAAATCTCTCTGGTATTGGCCTACAACATGTTGCAAAGTCTTGCCCCCCAAAAATAGACCTTGGAGCAAATGCACATGTGATGAATGCAGAATATTTCTGCCCTGATCATGATGTGATATATCATATGGGGAAAGGGCGTATAGAAATAAAGTAGGTCACTGGAGGCAGGGCCGAATTGCTGTCTATATACTGGGCATATCATGATAGCAATTTGGGGTTCCTTGACTATAGTTGACATCATGCCAAGACTGGTGATGAAAAGGGATAGAGTCCAGGAAGACTACTGGTGTTTTTATGACATAGATATGCCAATTACTTACTAAGTACCATGGTCATCAGTCATTGACATGTACCAGATCAGTGTTGACATGTGATATATACAGCTGTATCTTCAGGTCTAGCCGCGACGACTGTTGGTGGGCTTCTCTTACTTGCAGTCTTATACATTAGTACGGGCTAAAGTATAAGACTGCAAGTAAGAGAAGCCCTCCAACAGTCGCCGCGGCTAGTTCAGGTCAAACAATCACCTACTTATGATATGACATGTCAGCAATGTCCTGGTACAAGAGACCATCACCTCCAGCTGTCAACACTACCCTTGGCTCCATGTCAAGCTCTAAAGCTTGGAAGCCTGGAATCATGATCCAGTAAAGGGATGAGCGGCCTAAATTGGAATATGACCTTCCTACCTGGCCGAAAGGATCTAATCTAATCTAATCTAAAGGCCAACTGTAAGCCCAATATACAAATGTGACCCAACCATGGGGAAATTTTCTATATTTGGACATTACAATATCTCATTTGGGCAATGAAATACTAGTAGTCATTGTGATAACAATGCAGGAACCAAACCTCTGCTTGGAGATCATGAAAAAACAACACCTGGACTGTCCAGGTAGCTCAAGCATAACACTGTCCATCGGGATTTCCTCCCTTGAGGACTAAGACAAGAGTACTAAAAAATGTAATTGTATGTAGCAAACCCTGCACATTTTAGGACGGTTGCATTTGCCTAGATCTAGAATATTTTGAAATGCCATTTGATACACTGAGTAAAATTCTTGGATATGGTGTAATGATAACTTTGCATAAATTTTACACCTGTCCTGTCAAAAACGGGGTGTGGTGACTGAGGCACACCTACTCACAAATTCCTCCTCTATAAAAGGAGTTCACCTGCGCATCTGAACCCCTGTCAGTCATACATTTATGGATATAATCATAGGCTATGTAGCTGTGGGAATGTTGTTTCATGATTTAATACTGACCTGAGCGTGTTTCTCGGCCTGGTCGCTGTGCACGCCGAGTTTCTTCAGCCCCTCCCGCAGTTCCTCGAAGTCGATCCGCCCGTCTCCACTCGCGTCGAGCCGCTTGAACAGCTTCGTGAACTGTTCTTCCTCCTCGGCGGACAGCTCGTGAAGCTCCCGGGTAGATCCGTGGCCGTTCGCCATGCCGGACACCTAGTTTGATCGCATATTTGTTTGAGGAAAAATTATACAAAAATTGGACCAAGTTGCTGGATAGTTTTTTGCTCCCCTCCCACCGATTGCTTTTATTGATGAGCGCATGCGTGGAAAGGGAATTACCCACTGTGCAATTCGGTGCTCCAAGCAGATGTTAGGATAAAAAGTCATATCCTTGAACTTTGAACGGGGACATCTAGCCATGCGAACATGGGGAACAATGGGTTCTATCAATATGGATGGATCAAAAGTCATGTATTACAGTATTTATGGACGATTATGTAATAAAAGCCGACTGAGAAGCCGTGCGGAGGTAAACAAGGCTAGGTGCCAGGCTAGCTAGATTCCCGTGGTTTGAGAAAGTTGGGTAAACCAATATTCTCATTTATCTGGAGCGATGGGAGCTGCACCGTGTCAGAAAACATTGCGATCTTAAATTTTCCAAGCTTTATGGCCTTTCCAATAGGTCGGTGCTAAACTCCTTCAGTCAGGACATCCATCAGTGGTCATCAGTAGCCTGCCCGGCCCATCGGCCTCCGTAGTAACCACTGGCTCAATCGTTTCGATTGAGCCAGCGGTACTATGGAGGATGGTACCCAGGCTAATCCTTCAGGTGTCTGCTCGGCAAGCCTGCTGGACCCTCCTACACCCATGACACCCGACTCTTCCCTGTCCCCCATCAATGATCTCAGTTCAGCTGTGGAATCAATGAATTATATTACCTACCCATGGCTCCCATGACAGGTTATTGGATGATGAAAACAATTGCATACAAACGCAAAACAAGATTGGCAACATAAAAAGATGTTGCCATGGCGACGGTGGTCTCTGTTAACGTTTTCGTTTTTAGCCCACATGCAAATAAGGACCTCGCATAATAAATTGCATAAATCATATCAGTCGATCACCTTCTCTACCAAGATAACACAAGTTGTCCAATGTATGAAAATCTTGTTTTCACAAAAAAAGATATCGTACCATTTCCTCATAAATTATGTAAATGAGGCCCTCTATGCAAGATTTGTGTCTAATAGTGGCCACATTTACTTAACTTCCAAATGGTGCAAAAATGAAATCCCCATCATTTACCACTATGGATTTATAGTATTTGTCATTAATTATGCAAATTAAGTATCAATTTGCATAATTGATATCTATCGATATCTATCTCTTTCTCAGTTACATATGTCATGTGTTTGAGAGTCCTATAATAGAATGCAGCTGATTTATAAACTGTCCTCATTAATTATGCAAATCAGATATTGATTTGCATAATTGGCATATGATTATGTAAATCATCCCTTAAGCTATCTACACACCAAAAATTATGATGATCCGTCATCCCCTTCTTGCGTTATTCTCTTTCAAAGTTTGAGTCAAAATCAGCTCCTGCAGTTCCAAAAAAGCCGCTAGGGAGTCCAAATCTACAGGACATATTTTCCTAACAAAGAGCTATCTACTACTTAAAAATCATGACTATAGCATGTTCAGAAGACGAGATTTGAAAAGTGAAAGTTCCCCTGCAGTACCATAGAAAGTCGCTAGGGGGCCCAAAATCCAATCATTACAAGGTCTCCCACAGACCTACCCACCTACAAAATATGAAGACAATACATCCAGGCATTCTTGAGTTATCGTCCCATGGACTTTCACATTCCTGTACAATTCCTAGAATTCTTGCAATCTGCACACAATATAGTAAAAATTTGGCTCGCCCCTGAGGCGTCGCCAATATAGCGGTGAATGTGTATTGGTAGCGACGGTGATATCGTCATATCAGAACATGTCAGAGGGCCAGCATGCCCTTTTTCGTAAGGCGTAATGCAGCCTTTTTCGTCTTCGTAATCCGTAGGCAGGCGCGCCCAAAATCGACGTACTTCGTAATCAGTACATAAGCCGTAACGCGTAATTGTTTATTGTTATTCATTGCCACTCCCATGTCAGAGGAGAATCTTCGAGATTCCAATAGTTTGACTCACAATAAGCTCCAGAGCGACCAGACAGGTTCGACTTCATGTAATGCAAAAGTAATGTCGTGGCGGATCATCATTAAGATATCTCTAACAGAATGTATATATATGTGTAATAGTTACACTTTTTTCATATTAGTAGGCATGTGCTGGCATGGCTACTAACTCTGTTTGAAAAGACTAGAACAGTTTTCTACGCTTTCTGACAGGCTTTCTCGCACTGAATGCTTCTTCGGGTTTTCAGCTGCCACACGTTGTGCTCAAAATTTACAAAAAAGCTGTTCCGAAAGTTGTTTACTAGTATTTGGGTGGCAAAATACATATAACGTTGGGTAACATAAATTCGGGATTTTTCCGATAATGATTGACTGAAATCAATCTAGCAGAACAATAAACCATCCTTTTTTTCTATTATTCTGTCAGTATCATGAACTATCTTTGCACTAATCATATATATGGTAGATTTTGTCTCTAGTCGTGCTGACACCATAATATTTCAACTTGAAACTACCGTCCGCCGCACGCACAATGACGGTGCTGTCGGACAGGGGTGAACATTAATTCGGGAGAGAAGATTTGTCTTGAATATCTTACCGCTAATTATATTTTATACAGCAGCTATTCGTTCCATCCTTGGCTTGAGGAGAGTGCTATGGATATAGACGTGTCCAAGTAAAAAAATACACGAAAAAACGGCCGTACCGCACACATCAGGCCTACGGGAACAACCCGTGTGTTGAGTCGGTAGCTATAGAACGTCAAAGTCGACATCCACCGTCATGGCAACGTGTACATTATTCATGGCAAGTTAGCCGGATGCCGTAGAATTGATAATACTACTATGTCCATGTATTCCTTGTTGTGTTAGGAGCAAACTTTGAGGAAAATATCGTCCTCAGTCCACAATCACACACAACATCTAGACAAAAAAGTGTTCCTCACAAACCTTTGTCGTCTGCTTGACAACAGGATTCTGGGTAATGATATGGCGGCGGGAAAATACACGTGCCGTAGGTTGTAGCAACAAAGAGGGGTTTTGATGATTGATCACACTTAGAGTCCAATTGAAGGTCAGCAATTTTAAGAAAATAAGTTGTCTTGTAAATGATTGTGTTTAGCAGGAAGCGGATGTGACATTTGTCTTATAAACCAGCCGACAACGATGTAGTGTGATTCTCCCACGAAGCCCTCAGACTGTTCCAATAAGGGACGGAGAGTTTTTGTCCTCGTCGCCTTCTAATGCATGCTTATCGAAGCTTTTCAGACAGTGTTCTGAATACGTTAGTCTGTCAAGTTTGCATTTCTAGCGGTATTACCGATGTTGCATCTAGCGCATATCCCTAAATACCCCGTTTTCGAAAAATCCCGAATTTAAGTACCCCACGAATTTATGTTACCCAACGTTACGTGTCAATTATATAATTAAGGACATTATATAGGAATGAGGCGGGGTAGTTGGTTTGGTAGGTAATGGACGCGACCATGCCAGATTATGAATTACAGTCACTGTCAGCTCAGCGTATTTGGATTAATGTTGCCACGGGGGCACAAAATTGGCGTCTTCTACAAGAGCGCACGTCAGGTTACCATGTTGCCATTGGTTAAGCCATGACATTGCAAAATGAGACCGTACTTCCTTCAAATACATTGGAGTGGAGTTGAGATAACTTAGACGTATGTGATAGCATTGGTCCCTCATAACGTCACATTATTATTTCTAAAAATACACGAAAATAGAAATTTCCACCATCAAAGGTCTTCCTCAAGCAAGCTGTGGTGTTTATCGGGCTCAAATGTGGCATCCCATGTCAGTTATGAAAGTTCGCAGTTCAATAGTGCCTCGTATCATAAGTTAACAAAAAGGTTAGACTCCATTTGATACAGACGTCATTGTGTGCGACCTAACGTCAGTCTAGACTTGGTCATTATCACTCATGCGTTTAATGCAAAGAACTAAATTAGCATGCTTTTCAAGTAATCTTCAAGACGATCACCAGACGTCTGACGCAAGAGTTCAGCTTCTAGGTGTGTGAGTTTTGACTGATTTAGGGTAGAGCGTTAGCCTCTACCAGTCTTCGCGAGTAGCTGGGAAAATAGTAGAAATTGGCCAAATGTATGAGTCAATTGTATGAAGGGAGTCGGCTACGGAGAGAGGGTCCAATAACTGCGGATGGGAATGCTATCCTCCATGGCCAAAGTCCCCCGGCAAATGTTCTCTCTATTTCCGACGCGGTTAGTCTGGTAGTCTGGTAGAGACTAGTAGAGCGTAGAGAGACTGACTGAATTTAGCGTCATATGTAGCTTCAGAATTTAGCGTCGAGCGTTCTCGGGACGCCCCAAGTAGCAGCATTACCACACATTCCCAGAACAATTGCCAGGTCATTCGATCTGCACGGAGCATAGGTGCAGGCAAACAACGGAATGCGCCCTGCGAACACGCGCTTCGCACGACCCGACTGGGGGTCGTGCATGTGGTGCGCCTGGGGGCTGAACTAAATCTATAACGTAGTTCATGTTTCATCACACAGATACCGCCCTATCTCTACGCTTTTGCGTGCTTGATTATAATTCAGTAAACTGTGCCCCTATGTATGAAGTAGTCATGCATATCGCTCGGTTGTGTTATTTTTTAAAGGAAAGCGAACAAGCGAACATTAAAAAAATCCAGCTCCTATGTCATAAAACAAGTAGTGACATTAGTTTGGCCCGACTGCTGACCTGACCGTCTGTGTATTGCCATTCGGAGGGGAGCAGCCGCTAGTTCCGTAACGTTCTCGTCAAGATGCCTCTGCAGACGACAGTTATCGGGAGCTATCCCAAGCCGGAGAGTGTTCCTGTACCGGACTGGTTCAAGGCAGGCCCTGGGATCAGGACGGGGCAGGAGGGGTACTCGGCACAGGAGTATAATGACTTCCGTAAGGACGTAGCCTCCGAAGAAGGTAGGAATTTCCAAGGGTTCTTGCATATGATCTTATCTTATAACTTTACATTGTAGTTGGTCGTTGATACCGGCCATAAAGTAGAAACAATGACTGTGTTAACGACGTTGTTTCAACCCGAGATCGGTGGTATTACGCATAACGTGTCCTCCAGAGTACTGTTATTTCAACAAACCATTGTTGTTGGATCTTGTTGGGGGCCGGATATCAGGGTGCAGAGTCAGCTGTTCTTACCATACCGGTAACTCGTATAACGGGACAGACAGAGGACATCTGCTTGGATCCCAGTCAACGCCGAGTAGGACATTGCTTTGCCTCCAAGCAGACATATTTAACTGAGTATTGGGGGTTTTGTGGTTTCTTTTCGTTTGGTCCCAAGATAAGTTGAACAGGAACGGAAAGCTTTCGGCGCCGTGACTACCCTCTCATTTCACCAAGGAACCATCCATTTTCTTCACCAAACCGACGGTCAGCTAGCTCGGAGTCCAGCCTTGTATACTAGTAGCTAAGTTATACCATCTGATGCGGTCGCTACTCCCAAGGAGGTTCTTATAATATAGGAATTCCCTTTAACCTCCAGCGTAGCGAGACTTGAAACAATGCTGGATTCCAGGCTATAGAGCTGAACTCAATCACGACGCGGTCAAAGTTCAAGGAGCGCTAGCTGACGGGTGCTAATCACCAAGCAGATGTTGGGTGGGTGGTAGTTACATGCCCGTAGCCAGGATTTTGATTGGGGGGGGGGTCTTTTTAATGTTTGAGGGACCAGCGAGCGCCGCGAGGGGATGCAGCGGACTTAGTTGCAGGAGAGGATCAAAAACGACCTGCACTAGTACTCTTACGCGGTACGGGAAACGGGCCAACCATGGCTGACCTATGCCATATATATGTCAATCTTCTATAGCCGGCAGCAGGGCATGCCCTTGATCTTAAGGTTTTAAAGAGTTTGAGCTCGGACGTAGGCCTGTTTCCAGTTTCACTCCGCAGACGTAGATAAATGTATTACAAATTTGTTTTTAAAATCATGACTATCCCATGTCCAGAACACGAGATAGTAAGAGGTTAACCAGTAGTCCTGCTGTAGTGGCAAGGAAAGCCATCAGGTGGCCCATAATCTTATCGTTTCTTGATTTTGCCACCCTCGCCAGTAAACGTTAAACCAGGACCGCCTATCGCTCGACGTTACATCTACGCTCGCGATGTAACGTCGAGCGATAGGCGGTCCTGGTTTACGAGGGTGGATTTTGCCGACACCAGCCAAAGGTCATAAAGATCTATCTTCCATCTTTAACTTATCCGATATCCTATGTGCTACCCATAGACAAAGACACACACACACAGACAAAGGCAACCGAAAACATGGCGACGCTACTAAATACCAACGACGCCACCCCTCTTCAGGAATGTGACATTTGAACTTAAACCGTTGTTGTTGTTTTCAGAGTTAGAGAAGCAGATCACAAGGGCGATCCGGGAGGTGATCCAGGAACAGACAGACATCGGGATCGACGTGATCACGGACGGTGAGCTGAGGAGAGAGAACTACATTCTATACTTTTGGTACGTTTTGAACACTTCACTGTTTTATTCAAAAGCTCTCGTGTGCTTTTACACAGAACTGATTTATGTGGTACCACCATTACAACAAGACATAATACAATCTTGCAGGAATAACAATTTCAACGCATGGAACTGGTACACATAGGTAAGTCGTAACACCAGTACATGGCATGTACTATAATTACGACTTACCTAGCAAGCTTCAAGCGGTAACATGTAATGAAAGGTACACAATTGACCGCCACTACATGATTGTCCATCGGACAGGATTTTGACGGCTCCTTACATATGTTGTAATTCAACAGGTTGTAAAAATGTCAAAAGGTTGTAAAAATGTATCCTCCAAGCAGAGGTTTCGATCGGTGGAGGGAGGGCAGCGTTAAAAATCGCGGTCACTACTAGCCACTGGTCGAATCCTCTGCTCGGAGAATGGTAAGAAAGGTAAAGCGGCCGATCTCAGACTAAGAACGAAGCATAACGCTTTTTCCTTACATGTAGCTGGTAGTGCAATGATGCTTCGCTACGGCTTGCGTATCGTGAACCGTCACTTTAAACTTTGTTTGTACAAACCAATAACTTGACAGTTTTCTCTACCGTGACAGCCGGCAACTGAACGGGTTTGATTTTGATAACTTGGTGAAGGAGACATTCCGGAATGGGGCGTGGTCAGGGTTCGTGCCCGCCGTGGTGTCGGAGGTCGGCCCGCGGGACGACAGGCCGTTCGTCCTGGAGGAATGGCAGGCGGCGCAGAGCCTCACTGACCAGCCCGTCAAGATCACCATCCCAGGGCCCATGACTATCATAGGGTCTACTGCAAGTAAGTAATGCAGGTCATAGAATAACCCTACGAGGGAGGGGGTATACTAGCGCTACCAGTTATCATGTGCTAATTACCAATTATCGTTCACTTTCGGTCATGCAAGCATGCCAAGGTGTACTATAAAGTCAGTTCCCATGAGCAATACTGCGGTTTTATAAGATGAATGACGTTTGGAATAAATCGGACGATAATTGGTAGGGCTACGTTATAGTAGAGAAGATTCTTTACGTGTTCTTCACAAGTAGTCCTGTAGTAATTATAACAAGAGGAAATTTCTCGATATTTGCAAAGGGAACCGAAAATCAGGCAGGCAGGCAAAACGTCTAATCAACGGATACCAGCGAACGGTCACATCATTTATAAACTTCTACTTTTTTCAGATCGTTTCTACAAAGACCGAAAGGAGCTAAGCGAGGCATTGGTGTCGGTGATCAACCGAGAGGTGCGCGCCCTGGCGGACGCAGGGTGTAAGTACATCCAGATCGACGAACCCGTCATGATGCGGAACCCGGATATTGCTGAGGATTATGGGATTGAGCACGTCACTAGGTGTTTCAAGGTTTGAATTTATCATAAATAAACCTCAGTAAACAATCTCTGCAGAAAGTACTTTTTGATTAAAAAAAAGTTGTGGTAGCTAAGTAATAGTCGCGAAAATATTTAAATGGTGGTGCTTGAGTCAAGATTAAAATGTCTAGATCAAATTCAAGAGAGGCTTAAACATCCAGCTTTTGCTACGATCTTTTTCTCTGCCACCAGGGTCTTCCAATGGATATCACCAAGTCTGTTCACGCCTGCTGTGGATATCCGTCATACTTGGTAAGTCACGCGATCCGAACTGAATATCATTTTCGCACTTATCAATATCACCATGCATGTCTATTGTTACACAGGCATACTACATGTGTATGACCACCCTCAAATCAGTATGTCAAGTATGTAATATCAGAGTTTAGGAATAGGAACAATTTAGCAATGTGGTAATTCTATAAGATTAGTCTAATCTTTCATGACCACCTGCTTCTTTGCTTCAGGACCAGACCGACTACCTGAAGGCCGACAGGACGTTGTACGACCGACTGGCTACAAAACTGGATAACGCCGGCTTCGACCAAAGTACATCTTTATTATATTATAGAGACAAAACGTCTTTAACATACAAACGTATTGTTGATGTTGTAATATATACATGTACTTAGCTATTAGCTGTAACAAAGAAGGTTATGTTCTAGAGATGTATTGTTTCCTCAAGTTTTGTTATGCTGTTCTGTCGTCGTCTCATTGCAAGAGAAGAATTAAATGTTTCCTTTTCTTCAACAAACATGCAGTGTAATTGAATGCACTGTTAGTTCTGTAGGCAGTAACTGCGATCTTTCTCCCCCCCCCCCCCCCCAGTCTCCCTAGAGGACGCCCACTGCCCCACGGACCTGTCGTTCCTGTCCAAGTTCAGCCGTACCACCGTGGTGCTGGGAGTGGTGGCCATAGCCCGCAGCAGGGTGGAGCCTGTGGAGGAGATCCGGGGACGGGTTCGGGAGGCCCTGCGCTTCCTGCCGCCGCACAGACTGGTGCTGGCCCCCGACTGTGGACTGGGCTTCCTGCCGAGGGACGTTCTCAGGGCCAAGCTCAAGAACATGGTCGCAGCGGCGAAAACATTTCCCGAGATCTAAGGAAGATACTTTAAGGAAGATCGGTTTTTAATCAGGGTCCAAGAAAGATATTTTAAAGATAAGATGGACACATCAGGGTGGTTACATCGAGACGGAATCAGGACGATGAACCCCTATCAATGCTAGGGTCACATTTCCCAACCGGGACCCGACCGGGCTGCTTGCGAAAACACAAGCTATGCTCTTATTAATTTTTTATACGTTTTGTTGTTGTCTTTTGTATCATGCTTTTCGTTCCCCAAGAGCGCGCCCGGCCGGTCCCTGGATTGGAAATGTGACTTTTCGGGAAGGCATGGGAAGAGTTTAGCGGCTAAGAATATTGGTGCTCAATATTATACATCAAGAATTATCAAAATGTCACACCTTTTAATCGGTTTTAATCATTTTAAGCGAACTTCAAAGAATGTACGTACCAAGGAATAAACCTATTTTTAAGAAGCAACAATTCTTAATCATCGTGATTACATGATATTATAATTCTTGCTTTTGATGCTTTTTAAAACACATTTGTATTCTCAAATAAAACTTGTATTTAAACAAGGAGTGATTGTGTCTTCCTCTTTTAACTTCCTTTTATAGTTGATACCAACACTTTGTAACAAAAGGGATCGTTGTTGAAGCAAATTCTAATATGAATTTATGCCATATTTTTTCCACTTTAATTACATTGTCATTGGGTGAAACCGACCCATAGGCTTGCCCAGGGACAGATGACAATTGACAACAATGTGAATCTCTGGCACAGATCTTTATATCGTTAACGTTTTTATATTGTCGCCCTACTACCAGTCTAGATATATCAAGCTTATCACGATAAATGTACAAGGGTATCACAATGAACTGAAATAAACTTAATCGTACGGCACTGACAACAAAGTCGACCGAGGACTGGATCATATTGACCATCAGGATCCATTTAGGTCAAAGAGCGCAGTCATAGTTAAACAAAAAACAGAAAAGTCAAACAAACGGAACTTTGGACTGTCTCGCCGCGACTGTTCGCTCTAATTGAGGCTGGGATCCGTTGCTTGTCTAGATCTGTCTAGCCTGAGTACAGCCTTTTTAGCTTCCGACCGCTACCCAAGCTCCGCTACCGGCCAAAAAAACTGGACCCGCACGCATCTCATTTGTTTGGATGACCTCTAGATGACCTCGAAGAGCAGCGGACCAATGACGCTGTTCCATTTTTCGCGTAACCTATGTTGGTTTTCTCAGGTCAGCACTCCGCGGGAAGTAGCGGAGCTTGGGTAGCGGACGGAAGCTAAAAAGGCTGGTACTCAGGCTATTGCTTGTACCAAGGTTGCTTGTACCCTTTTCTGTATTCATATGTACTTCAAGCCAAAATGTTGACAACCGTGGTCGGTAGCTACCCTAAGCCGGACTACCTCCGGATTCCGGACTATTTCACCGACGGTACTCCGGCTGACTTCAACGACTTTCAGAGGGCTGCTGACAAGGAAGGTATACACATGTACAGTTTGGGATACATATTAACCATTTCAAGAGAACCTATTTTTATCATATCACCAGTACGTGCACGCAGTTGTAGATACTCTATGGACATTGGTCGTGGTTTTGCTACAAATGTTTCAACAGAAGAAAACAAAATCCAGGCAGTACACTGTTCAGAGGGACAGCAGTACACTGCTTTGCAACATGCTTATTACAGGTTTGCGTAGCAAAACCTTTGTTGGATCCGTTGGCCTGTGTGGTGCCCGCCATCTCGAATTGTGACGTCACAGGGTCGCCATACCATTTTATTGGGAGGGGTGTTTTTTGGGGTCGCTAGCGTTCTCTCTATTTTTAACAAATCGGCACACAACTATCACACATTCAACTCAAATAAAAATTCAATACCAAGTATTCATAAAAAGATCCCGTAACGCTAAACTAACATAGCAAACCTGAAGTATATGTAGCACAAATACTCAACTCTAGTTTGCACAACTCTTCAGAGTTAGAGAAGCAGATCACACTTGCGATCCGGGAGGTGATCCAGGAACAGATCGACATCGGGATCGACGTGATCACGGACGGGGAAATCAGGAGAGAGAATTTCGTCTATCACTTCTGGTATGTAACTTAAGAAAATCACAGGAGACCCACTGTTCCCTTAACTCGAACATAAACTGAGCTATATCTAAATGGCACAACCGGAAGTGACATTTTCATGCAACCAACACAAAAATAATCTCGGCATATTGGTCGTTATCTGCTTTTGGTTCGTTCAAGAGGTCGTCATAGCTTGTTTTTTTTGTTCCGTCATAGCAACGGATGCTGTCCGCCATCTTGGTGTTCCTCAAGTACGATATCACTAAAATGCAAATAGGACACCAATATGGCGGCCGGTGACGTCACGTGAATGCTCACTCATACTATATAACCAGTGCGAATATCTTTTCCTTCCAGTCGTCAGTTGGACGGTTTCAGTTTTGACCAGTTGGAGAAAGTGACTTATGGGAACGGTGCTTCCACTGAATACTTTCCTACAGTGGTGTCAGAGGTCAAGCCACGAGACGACAGGCCGATTGTTCTGGACCACTGGAAGGCGTCCCAGGCGCTAACCGAACACCCGGTCAAGATCACCATACCTGGGCCCATGACCATCATAGGGACCACTAAAAGAAAGTTACATGCATCGCTCAGTGCAAGGAGTTTATATCTGCCTATAATCTCGCCAGTTGGCTTCTTTCATGTTTATCGTGCTTTTCATGTATTATCATTTTTCTACGCTTTTTTTGCTTCCTCTTTGTCGTTTTCATTCTTTTCCTTACTGTCTCTGATATAAAATGCATTAGCACTGTTTTAAGTCCCTAATCACGTCTGAATGATAAATTTGAAGTTTGTAGTTATGTGCAGGTTATATGCCTTTGGTATATTGCATATGAAAGGTTAAACTTGTTGTATATTACAGACCGTTTCTACAAAGACCGCCGCGATTTGAGCCAGGCGTTGGTGTCGGTGATCAACCGAGAGGTGCGCGTCCTGGCGGACGCAGGGTGTAAGTACATCCAGATCGACGAACCCCTCATGATGCGGGAACCAGAGATAGCCGAGGAATATGGGATAGAGCATGTTTCAAAGTGCTTTAAGGTGAGTTAGGTATGGTAGCTGTAAAGTTTAAGGCATGAATCTATGTAAATGAGGTCATCAATATGCACATACGTTCATAGAATATTATCAATATCCTATTATCGACGTTTCTGAGTTTCAGAACTTGCCAAAAATGTTCTATTCAATCATCATCAACATGCAAATTATGCAATGTAAATTTTACCATTGTGCACATTTCCTTATGCTAGTATATTTAGCCTGGAGTCCAGCCTTATTAGCTTTCCGTTCCCTACCCAAGCTGCGCGGTGAGGAGCGGAGCTTGGGTAGCGAACGGAAAGCTAATAAGGCTGGACTCCAGGCTAAGTATATTACGATATTTGTCCACACTTTAGGGTCTTCCCCAAGAAGTGACAAAGGCTGTACATGCTTGCTGTGGATATCCACTTTACTTGGTAAGCACAAATGTACACAAAAGAATATACATGTACATGTAGCTTGAAGTAGTTTGAAGTTGTTCTTTCTTTGGGCATCAGCTGCAATTACATGTACTTTATAACTTTCCTTTTTTGCTTGTCTTTATTCCAAAAGGACCAAGAAGACTACCTGAAGGCAGACCGGTCGCTGTATGGCACGTTGGCAGACAAACTGGATAGTGCTGGCTTCGATCAACGTAGGGTTCATTTCTGTACCTTCTCATCTTCTTCCTGTTAAAGTGAATTGAATCCGGGAATCTTTATTTTCCCATTTCCTTTTGTGAAGGAAGTAAATTACCTGTTTCTGGACAAAGTAGGCACAAATTCTAATATCAAAAGGAAGGAATAAAACTTGTTTTATGTGGCTCCTGTAACTTTGGGGATTTTCCAGGTGGTTTTATGTTCGTAGTTTTCGCGGTGACCGTTTCATCGCGAAAATGCTTATTGTCTTCTGACCACATATAGATACCCCCTTGTTAATGTTACAACAGCCACCTTAAAATCACATACTTCTCTATCAAATCCCCGCAAACTGAACTCTATTTACAGTATCAACAGATCTACATGGACTAACATAAATCCATCAGGGGTACATAATTCCACCATCCTGAAAAGATATGTCCAATTGCAAACAGATCTCCAACCCAATGTCCCCCAGTATAATGCACTCCCATATATCTAAACTGTGCATACCTGGGGAGTGCTGCAGATTTATATAACCTGGCGGATTAATGTTAATGGAGGTTGTGATGAGATGAGATTAATGGTTCATGCTGCATGCATCATCTCCTCTCGTCTGATTGAAGTTATTGCTCGAAGTTTGCCGTATTTGTTTCCTCCCTCCCAGTCTCCATAGAAGACGCCCACTGCCCCACGGACCTGTCGTTCCTGTCCAAGTTCAGCCGTACCACAGTGGTGCTGGGAGTGGTGGCCATAGCCCGCAGCAGGGTGGAGCCTGTGGAGGAGATCCGGGGACGGGTTCGGGAGGCCCTGCGCTTCCTGCCGCCGCACAGACTGGTGCTGGCCCCCGACTGTGGACTGGGCTTCCTGCCGAGGGACGTTCTCAGGACCAAGCTCAAGAACATGGTCGCAGCGGCGAAAACATTTCCCGTGAACTGAGGAAGATACTTCAAGGAAGATCGGTTTTTAATCAGGGTCCAAGAAAGATATTTTAAAGATAAGATGGACGCATCAGGGTGGTTACATTCATTTTTCATTCATTGAGCCGGAATCAGGACGATGAACCCCTATAGGGTCACATTTCCCAACCGGGGCCCGGCCGGGCTGCTTGGGAAAACGAAAGATTAAAGTGTATAACATGTTAACAATAAATATGCGCAAACTTTGCTCTTGAATAATTTTATTTTCTTTTATATCATACTTTTCGTTCCCCAAGACTGCCCGACCGGGCCCTGAATTGGAAATGGGACCCTAGCATAAAGCTGGCTTTTCGGGAAGATATGGAAAGAGTTTAGGCTTTAGCGGCTTAAACTATCGGTGCTCATTATCATATACTACTATAAAGAACTATCAAAATGCCACACTTTTTACAATGAATGCATGTACCAAGGAATAAACCTATTTGTAAGAAATAATGCATATTCATCATCGTGATTACATGGTATTATGATACTTGCTTTTACGTTTTTTAATACACAGTTGTTTTCTCAAATTAAACATTTATCTAAGATCAAAGTGATTCTGTCTTCCTCTTTTAACTTCTGTTTATAGTTGATACCAACACTTCGTTACAATCTCTGGTACAGACCTTTATCGTCAACGTTTTTGTTTTCGCCCAACTACAAGTCTAGATATACATATATTGAGATTACAAATGTATAAGGGTATCAATCACAATGAACTAAACTAAACTTCGGGGCCTTCAACGTAGGCCTTAGTCAGTGCAAAATAGAGGTACGTTGAAGGTAGCCTGAGTACCAGCCTTTTTAGCTCTTGTCCGCTACCGGCCAAAGCGGATCGTGGAGAGCGGACGAAAGCTAAAAAGGCTGGTACTCAGGCTACCTTCAACGTACCTCTATTGTTCAATGACTAAGGCCCCCATTCCACTAGACGGCGATCGCGCTGCTCACTCCCGCGACCTCAGTATTTGTGCAACCCTTGATTTCACATTTGGAATTCTTGCAAAATGTAAAGGTATGACTGTAAAGACAAGAAAACACACACAAGCGTGAAAAATCATTTTATATCTAAGAAATTCGTGTAAGTGATCTGTTAGGGCCCTGTCACACTTATGCGTATATTCACGTGCGTGTGAGTTGCGCATTAACATTTTTTTCGGTTTAAATAAAGTTTGCGGGGACAATGTATTTTTCTAGTTTAACCCACCGTTGTGCAGCCAAGTGATCGAACCTAAGAAATCACTTCTTCGGCTGCAAACTTAACCTAAACCAGAAACATGTTAATACGCAACTCATGCGGACTTGTATATACGCACAAGTGTGACAGGGGCTTAAGATTTTAGATCGCAGAGAACGCGCGGCGAGAGCGCCGTTCTAGCAGCGGAAGTGGGCCGGGTATAAACAAAGTCGACCAAGGATTGGTTCGTATTGACCATTAAGGTCAGAGAGCACAATCATAGTTCAACAAAAAACAGAAATGTAAACCAAACAGAACTTTGGACTGTCTCGCCTCGAGGTTTCCTCAGTCTTATTGAGGTCGGCGTCCGTTGCTTGTCCCCTCTCTGCAACTTCCATATATACTTCAACACAAAATGTTGACAACCGTGGTCGGCAGCTACCCTAAGCCGGACTACCTCCGGATTCCGGACTGGTTCACCCACGCTAATCTGGCCAAAGGTTACAAGTACACTCCGGCTGACTTCAACGACTTTCAGAGGACTGCTGACAAGGAAGGTACTAGTATACACAGTTTGGGATACACATTAACCATGTCAACAGAACATCTTTGTCATATCAATTAGTACACGAAGCTGTAGATGCTCAAATTATATTGGCAGTGGTTTTGCACCCAAATGAATATGAGTCAATCTATGAGAAAACAAAAGCAATGCAGTACACTGTTTAGAAGGACAGCCGTACGCCGCTTTGCAACATGCTTATTTGCACAACTCTTCAGACTTAGAGAAGCAGATCACACTTGCGATCCGGGAGGTGATCCAGGAACAGATCGACATCGGGATCGACGTGATCACGGACGGTGAACTCAGGAGAGAGAACTACGTCTACCATTTCTGGTATGTTAATAAAATCACAGGAGACTCACTTCCTTAACTCGAACATAAACTGAGCTATATCTGCATGGTACAACCAAAAATTGCATTTTCATGCGACCAACACAAAAATAACCTCGGCATATTAGTCGTTTTCTGTTGTTGGTTCGTTCAAGAGGTCGTCATAGCTTGTTTGTTTTTTGTTCCATCATAGCAACGGATGCTGTCCGCCATGTTGGTATTCCTCAAGTACGATATCACTAAAATGCAAATAGGACACCAATATGGCGGTCGGTGACGTCACGTGAATGCTCACCACACTGTGATCAGTGCCAATACTATGACGTCATTTTCCTCCAACAGTCGTCAGTTGGACGGTTTCAGTTTTGACCAGTTGGAGAAAGTGACTTATCGGAACGGTGCGTCCACGGGATACTTCCCTACCGTAGTGTCAGAGGTCAGGCCACGAGACGACAGGCCGTTTGTTCTAGACGAATGGAAGGCGTCCCAGGCGCTAACCGAACACCCGGTCAAGATCACCATACCTGGGCCCATGACCATCATAGGGACCACTAAAAGTAAGTTACATGCATCGCATAGAGGTGCTGACTTTAACATTTGTAAGGAGAAAAGAGCATATGTTGGTACCTTAGGATTGTGTATTTTCCTGGCTTCTTTCCTGTTTATTGATTTTTTCCACATTTTATCATTTGCTTGCACAATCTTGACTTCCTTCTTCGTTTTCTTTGTTTCCATTCTTGTCTTTACTGTTCATTTGATATACATGATAATTCACGTGTGAATAACAAGTTTGGTGTTGATAGATATTAGTTATGAGTCATCTTTGGCATGTGGAAGGTTTATTAAACTTGCTGCATATTACAGACCGTTTCTACAAAGACCGTCGCGATTTGAGCGAGGCCCTGGTGTCGGTGATCAACCGAGAGGTGCGCGCCCTAGCGGACGCAGGGTGTAAGTACATCCAGATCGACGAACCTGTCATGATGCCGGAACCAGACATAGCTGATGAATATGGGATAGAGCATGTTTCAAGGTGCTTTAAGGTGAGTTTAATATGCTTGGTAGCTATAACGTTTAAGGCACGTATCTATGTAAATTAGGTCATCAATATGCACATACATTCATAGAATATCATCAATATTCATCAAGTTTCAGAAGTTCACATCAACATCACATGATCCTTTTCCTTATGCTAGTATGTTACGATCTTTGTCCACACTATAGGGTCTTCCCCAAGAAGTGACAAAGGCTGTACATGCTTGCTGTGGATATCCACTTTACTTGGTAAGCACAAATGTACACTAAAGAATATACATGTACACGTACATGTAGCTTGAAGTAGTTTGAACTCACTTTGAAGTTGTTCTTTCTTTGGGCATCAGCTGCAATTAATTACTTTCTAACTTTGCTTATTATCTTGTCTTAATTCCAAGGACCAAGAAGACTACCTGAAGGCCGACCGGTCGCTGTATGGCAGGTTGGCGGACAAACTGGACAATGCTGGCTTCGATAGACGTAGGTTCATTTTTGTACATTCTTATCTACTTCCTTTTAACGTAAATAGAATCCTGAAATCTATTTTCCTCTTCCTCTTGTGAAGCAAATGAATTACCTGTTTCTTGATGAAGGCACAAACAGGTTCCAGCATCAAAACGAAGAAATAGAGCTTGTTTCATGTGACTACTGTAATTCTATGCGGTCGTTTTGTGTTCGTGGTTTTCGCGGTGACCACCACATCGAGGAAATGCCTGTTGTCTTCTGACTTGTTACCGCCTTGTTACAACCGCAAACTGAAAACTACCACAAAAACTTTTCTCCCTACTGCAAAAAAATAAATCCCCGTGAACTGAAGTCTATTTACAGTGTTTAGTACTAGATGAGATTCAATGGCTCATGCACAATCTCTTCTGACTCGATGAATCTGCTTTTAGCCATTTGTGTTTTAGTAGGATGATTGAAGTTTGCCATATTTGTTTCCTCCCTCCCAGTCTCCATAGAAGACGCCCACTGTCCCACGGACCTGTCGTTCCTGTCCAAGTTCAGCCGTACCTCCGTGGTGCTGGGAGTGGTGGCCATAGCCCGCAGCAGGGTGGAGCCTGTGGAGGAGATCCGGGGACGGGTTCGGGAGGCCCTGCGCTTCCTGCCGCCGCACAGACTGGTACTGGCCCCCGACTGTGGACTGGGCTTCCTGCCGAGGGACGTTCTCAGGGCCAAGCTCAAGAACATGGTCGCAGCAGCAAGGACCTTCCAGCAAAACTGAGAACAATTTTACAACATTCTTAAAGTATCATCACCCATACCAGCAATTGTTAATTTCTTTAACAATTCTCTTTGGAAATTTGACAAAGGGAATCTTCCCTTATTTTGTTGCTATCCATAAGGCTAGATTTGGTAACATATTGTTATGTCACCACTAGTCGCTTTCTGCAGATTGAAATTTCAGGGCAAAGCTGCACTTCTCATTTAAAAGGCATGTACATGTACTCACTATGCTTAATAAAGAGGAATAGCTCAAGCCGTGGCAAACTCATCATTTTACATTTTTGCCCCCCCCCCTCTAATTGTTACACTGGTTAGTACTTCCAAAGACTCTACTTACTGTTACCAAGGGCAAATAGATATTCTCTCGGCACATAGGTTCGGCTCTGGCTGGTTTCTGACATGTTTTATGCTTTTTTGTCAGGCTCTCTATTTTGTTCCATTTTCAAGCCATCAAGGAAACAGGACACAATAGAAAGCTCAACAAAAACGCATGTAACACGTCAAAAAACAGCTGACTGCCATTTCGCCTGCCAGCTGACGTGACGATTTGACGACCGCTTGCTGAAAACAACGGACGACTTTCGGAAGTATACATGCATGTCTTTAAGAGCATTGTCTTATATACATTAAAGATACTATTAATTGGTAAAGAAATTTCTTTGTTGAGTGGTAGTTCCTTCTTTGCGTTCAAAGACCCTAGCCAAACCACAGACTTGTCTAACCCTCTCTCACATGACCTTCTGGGTGACCAGGATCGTATGTTCCTGCCAGGGTTGCTGCCATGACTACCAAAATGCTACTACTTGTCTGTTCTCCCATGACATCTGACCTCATAACCCTATACCTGGAACGGTTCGTTCAACCGGTTCACCCCCTAATTACGTTACCATGGCTACACCTAAATGCTAGGCTCTGATTGGGTGCCCCTGTCCCGTAATGTTGATAAATGCTGATATCATCATCATCATATCGGACGGCTTGCCCGGACTAAGGTTGCTCTCTCCCTCCAGGCGTCACGGTCTGCCATTAGTTGGTCTAGATCTTCAGATGCTGCTATACTTCAACCCATTATGTTGACAACCGTGGTCGGCAGCTACCCTAAACCGGACTACCTCCGGATTCCGGACTGGTTCACCCACGCTAATCTGGCCAAAGGTTACAAGTACACTCCGGCTGACTTCAACGACTTTCAGAGGGCTGCTGACAAGGAAGGTACTAGTATACACAGCTTGGGATACACATTAACCATGTCAACAGAACATCTTTGTCATATCAATTAGTACACGAAGCTGTAGATGCTCAAATTATATTGGAAGTGGTTTTGCACCCAAATGAATATGAGTCAATCTATGAGAAAACAAAAGGAATGCAGTACAGTGTTTAGAAGGACAGCCGTAAGCCGCTTTGCAACATGCTTATTTGCACAACTCTTCAGACTTAGAGAGGCAGATCACACTTGCGATCTGGGAGGTGATCCAGGAACAGATCGACATCGGGATCGACGTGATCACGGACGGCGAACTCAGGAGAGAGAACTACGTCTACCATTTCTGGTATGTTAATAAAATCACAGGAGACTCACTTCCTTAACTCGAACATAAACTGAGCTATATCTGCATGGTACAACCAGAAATTGCATTTTCATGCGACGAACACAAAAATAACCTCGGCATATTGGTCGTTTTCTGTTGTTGGTTCGTTCAAGAGGTCGTCATAGCATCTTGTCTCTTTGATCCGTCATCGCAACGGATGCTGTCCGCCATGTTGGTATTCCTCAACTCCGATATCACTAAAATGCAAATAGGACACCAATATGGCGGTCGGTGACGTCACGTGAATGCTCACCTTACTATATAACCAGTGCGAATATCATGACGTCTTTTCCTTCCACAGTCGTCAGTTGGACGGGTTTAGTTTTGACCAGTTAGAGAAAGTGACTTATCGGAACGGTGCCCTCACGGGATACTTCCCTACCGTAGTGTCAGAGGTCAGGCCACGAGACGACCGGCCGTTTGTTCTAGACGAATGGAAGGCGTCCCAGGCGCTAACCGAACACCCGGTCAAGATCACTATACCTGGGCCCATGACCATCATAGGGACGACTAAAAGTAAATAACATGCACAGTGACATAGTGGTGTATTTGTAAGGAGAAAAGAGCACATGGTAGGTAGCACAAAGAGCACCTTAGGATTGTATTTTTTCCTGGCTCCTTTCCGGCCTGTTTATCGATTTTCTTGCCACAGTTTATCATTTGCTTGCACAATCTTGACTTCCTTTTTCGTTTTTTTTCGTTTTCTTTGTTTCCATTCCTTTCTTTACTGTTCATTTGATATACAAAAACAATTAATGTGTGAATAACAAGTTTGGTGTTGATAGCTTAGTAATGAGTCATCTTTGGCATGTGGAAGGTTTAACTTGTTGTATATCACAGACCGTTTCTACAAAGGCCGAAAGGAGCTAAGCGAGGCCCTGGTGTCCGTGATCAACCGAGAGGTGCGCGCCCTGGCGGACGCAGGGTGTAAGTACATCCAGATCGACGAACCCGTCATGATGCGGGAACCAGGTATAGCCGAGGAATATGGGATAGAGCATGTTTCAAAGTGCTTTAAGGTGAGTTAGGTACGGTAGCTATAAAGTTTAAGGCATGTGTCTATGTAAATGAGGGCATCAATATGCACATACATTCATAAGATACATGTATTATCAATATCCTATCATCAACATTTTAAAATTTGAGAACTTACCAAAATGTTCTATTCAATCATCATCAACATGAAAATTGTGCGAATTGCATTTTACAAATTGTACACATGAACCTTTTTGTGATATTTGTCCCCACTTTAGGGTCTTCCCCAAGAAGTGACAAAGGCTGTACATGCTTGCTGTGGATATCCACTTTACTTGGTAAGCACAAGTAAATGAAATGTACACAAAAGAAGGGACACTAAAGCATATACATGTAACGTTACATGTGTGTACATGTTATTTCAAGTAGTTTGAAGTTGTTCTTTCTTTGAGCATCAGCTGCAATAACATGTACTTTATAACTTTGCTTTTCATCTTGTCTTTATTCCAAAAGGACCACGAAGAATACCTGAAGGCAGACCGGTCGCTGTATGGCAGGTTGGCAGACAAACTGGATAGTGCTGGCTTCGACAGACGTAGGGTTCACTTCTGTACCTTCTCATCTTCTTCCTATTGAAGTGAATCCTGAAATCTCTTTTCCGTTTCCTTAAGTGAATAATGTAAATTACCTGTTTCTGCATGAAGTAGGCACAGGTTCCAGCATAAAAAGGAAGGAATCGAGCTTGTTTCCTATGGCTACTGTAATTCTTGAAATGTTTGCGGTTGTTTTATGTTCGTGGTTTTCGCGGTGACCGCTTCATCGAGAAATTTCTTATTGTCTTCTGACTTGTTACCGCCTTGTAACAACCGCAAACTGAAAACCACCACAAAAACTTATCTCCCTACTGCAAAAATTAAATCACAGCGAACTGAAGTCTATTTACAGTATCTAGTTCTAGATGAGATTCAATGGCTCATACACAATCTCTTCTGACTCGATGAGTCTGCTTTTAGCCATTTGTGTTTTAGTAGGATGATTGAAGTTTGCCGTATTTGTTTCTCCCTCCCAGTCTCCACAGAAGACGCCCACTGCCCCACGGACCTGTCGTTCCTGTCCAAGTTCAGCCGTACCACCGTGGTGCTGGGAGTGGTGGCCATAGCCCGCAGCAGGGTGGAGCCTGTGGAGGAGATCCGGGGACGGGTTCGGGAGGCCCTGCGCTTCCTGCCGCCGCACAGACTGGTGCTGGCCCCCGACTGTGGACTGGGCTTCCTGCCGAGGGACGTTCTCAGGGCCAAGCTCAAGAACATGGTCGCAGCGGCAAGGACCTTCCAGCAAAACTGAGAACAATCTTACAACATTCTCAAAGTATCATCATCCATATCAGCAATCGTTAATTTTTTAATCTCTTGGAAATTTGACGACGGGAGTCTTCCCTGGTGCTATTTGTCGCTATCCATAAGGCTAGATTTGGTAACATATTGTTATTTCACCACTAGTTGCTTTCTGCAGATTGAAATTTCAGGGCACAGCTGCACTTCTCATTCAAAAGGCATGTACATGTACTCACTATGCTTAATAAAGAGGAATAGCTCAAGCCGTGGCAGACTCATCATTTTGCATTTCCCCCCCTTCTAATTGTTACACTGGCTAGTACTTCCAAAGACTCTACTCACTGTTACCAAGGGCAAATCGATATTCTCTCGGCACATACCGGTAGGTTCGGCTCTGGCTGGTTTCTGACATGTTTTATGCTTTTTTGTCAGGCTCTCTATTTTGTTTGTCAAGCCATCAAGGAAACAGGACACAATAGAAAGCTCAACAAAAATGCCAGTAACACCTCAAAGAAAAGCTGGCGCCAGCCTTTGGTTAGAGAGTAACATAGGATGGCTATTGCTAAGTATAGGAAATATCTTGTACATGTACCATTATCTCATAGCAGTTCTTAGAGCAGCAAAATCATGACAGCCGGGCAAAACTATCATTCAGCCATGTAGGATATTAGCTTGGGCAGAAGTTACAATTTTACCACCAGTAGAGCTGCTTTGAGATTAGCAGTACATCGCACCATGCCTTTTAAGGGTCTCTCAAGTGAAAATGTATTTTCTCCATGAATCATTGAAGGCTATGTTTCCCTATTCTCCAAGCAGAGTTTTCGGTCCAGTGGGGTAGGAGTGTCTGGGATTTTTGAACATTCCTCTTCCTTCAAGAGTGTAAAAAAAATCCTAGCCACAACTATTCCCCCCCGATCGAAACTTCTTCTTGGAGAGTAAGGTTTCCCCTCTTGCGTGTTACCACTAATAAATGGTTCATGTATTAAGTTAATTCTTTTCTTTCATTATGATGTATTCATTATGGTGAACTTCATAGTCTAGCAAAACCAGAAGCAGTATGACTCATTAATTGTAGAAACTGCAGTTAATGATTATGCTGAAACATCCTTCATTTTTACTCTATTTCATATAAAATCTTAAATAACTTAAATAAAAATTCACATTTGGAGCCAGCCATTGTTTGAGAGAGGGCATTTATTTTTTTGTATATTTCATGTACATTATTCTCCACATCCAGACATGGTTGTGATGATGGTAGGCGAGGTGGGGTGGTTACTCAGCCTCCATGGCCCTCAGGTACGATGCCTTCTTCTGCTTGATGCGGTCCTTACGCTGCGCAAGGGACAACTTGGCACGGTTCCATCTGTGGTAAACGCAAACAACATTCCGTAAACGAACTCAAAGACAACCATCACTCATAAACATTTTGCTTTTAGCTCCACAACAACACATTGTCATCTACATGATTCCAGGATGTTTATATTTAACCTTTGGCATGCTAAAGTAGTCGTTTGGCACTAAATTGGTACTCATATGGGGTTAGGCAGCAGGAAGAGGGTTCAGGTATCAAATACTTCTGATCAAATCATTCAGTTAAACTAATTCCAACTTTTTTTCCGGGTAGCACCAAGAAATGGTCCTCTGACAGAAGACTATGGCGTTTGCTAGATACGATTGAATCATCACTGTTTTACAAAGCATTGCACGGAAATACCAGGTCAATGTATGTGCCACAATTTTTATTCATGAGGCAAATAATAAGTGACCACACCCACCTCTTGACTGTGACTTCCTTCTTGTCCTTGGGCTTGTGCTCAGGGTCCTCCCTAATTGCAGCATGGGCCTTCGTGTACATCTCCTCAACCTGACAAAAATGGGTAAGAGAAAAGAAGGAATTTAGCAACACGTGGTCAACAGAAAATAAACTAAAAGAACCAGTTTCTTGTGTTTTATTTTCTATAAGATAAGTATTTCTTATCATACCTGTTTCATGACATATTTGAATATCTTAAGCCTGCAAAATGTTTACATTTTTCATTCAAGTTATTCAAATTTTCCCCCGAAAATTTCGAAAATATTTCATGAATTTTTACATTGCAGGTGGGAATGCTAAGCTCTAAAGCTTATAAATATGACATTCAATACAACGAATAGACCAATCCCATAGCCCAGCCCACCTGTCAAAACGTAGAAATGCAAAATAAAAATGTGCAAATTTTTGACAGACATACAGCCATCCGCCCATTGGTCAAACACTTCATTTTAATGCTAATATTGGTTCAACTGATAATTATGATGGGCAGTCAAGATCGGGCTACTGTAATAGCAGCTGTAATGACAGCTGTACCACCAAGAAAAAACAAAAAGCGCCCTTACCGAGTCAGCAGTGATGCCAAGCTTGATGTAGGAGCCAAACTGGGACTTGTAGGCCTCTTCGTCCTCCTCCTCCAGTTTCCTCATGTACTCAGCAACGTGCTGGCCAAAGATGTGGCCGCGGTGAACCTCGGCGTTGAAATCCTTGGACTCGGCATCGTATCCTGGGAAGCGCTTCGTGCTGCAAGACACAGAAAGCAAACCATGTGAAACATCAAGTTATCACCTATGTGTTTTGCACAACAAGGTAAAAGAGGATGGCAGTCACGAAGCGTTGTCAGACAAGAGAAGACTGTGCTTTTGTAGACTTTAAAAGCACAGAAACCATCAAAATTTAGTGATGAAGTTATACTCTTACAAAATTTGTTGCAATATGAAATTTGCCAAACATGTTTGTGTATGTATTCCATGGAACAAGCACTCGTGCCATATAAAGATTAACTTTTAAGGACTGAAATATAAGTCGCCAACCGACCTATGGGGGATGTCCAGACCGCCGTCGACGGCTCCCTTCATGGCGCCGAAGACGCGTGCACCGGTGCTGGTGCGGACGAGACCCACGTCCAGGAAGCAGCGGAACGGGCGGGGCTGCCCGTCCACCTCCTCAACGTTGTACTCGTCGCCGTCGATCTCAGTGCAGCCTTCGTAGATGGTGTCAAGGCTGAATTTCTTCAAAATCTGAGGAAGGAAACATAGATTACTCAGGTGCACCTCAACGTATAACTTACAGAAGCACAATCTGCTAGCTCAAACTTCTAACACATAAAATTGTAGGGAGTTCCATGGCAACGTGATTAAAGGTGGTGATGCTTTGTACATTAAAAAATAATGCTTTAAGGAGACTTTAACCCCCTCCCTCCTAAGCCTTATTTGCACTGGTCATGACATTTGATAAGAGATTTAATCCAAGGCAGTGCAGTTAGCACATATTGAAACTGATGACATCATTAGTAAGCCACAGAACATAACATGGATAATTTCTACATACTAGAGCCTATAATAGAAACCTACAGATTTCAGACATGAAGAAAACTTGATTAACGAAACAACAGAAACTGAAAAAAAAAAGTCGAAGATGTGGTTCTTACCCTGCGAGCGAGCAGGAGTCCGGTGCAATATGCAGCTGCATAGTTTGTCAACCCGACCTTAATGCCATAGCGAGGAAGTTCATGTGCGTACGCAGCACTCACAATGATGTCTCCCTCTATCCTGGCATACGCTACCTGTGAAGACGGAAAATAGGGGCCATGAGTAACTACTTCTGTCAACTTTTTAAAATGTGAAATACTTAAATATAGTTATGAAATACTTAACTAGACCTTAAATGATTATTTCAATTCATAAGGACTACTATTGACACATTAGGACGAGACACAGAACTCGGCAGTACAGCTGAGTTACAAACTCTTATGGGAGACAAGGAAGAGTGTCCAGGCTTCCAAAGTTATCATTCGATGATGTCCTTAACAAGAACAACATGAGGACAAAAAGTCTGATGATTATTTTAACTTCTAGCAAGCCATGAAATTCAAAACACGTAATATTGCCACATACCTGACAAATGATGTCCTTGTTGGTGAAGCGCACTATAAGCCTGTACTTAGGCGTATTGTACTTGTTCTTCTCTTGGATCACCAAACGTTTCCTGGCATAGTAGTCAGTTACCCCCTCTGGAAAGCAAAAATAGCACCGGAATTAAAGATGTGATCAACTTTAATGACATCATGCAAATTATCCTTAAATCTCACATCAACGTTACATCATTTTTCTAAATAAATGCTAATCTCTAATGCTGATGAACAAAGTTAATGAGGTACAAAATACAATGTAAAATGTGACAAGGTTCCTTGTCCATCTTGATTTTATAAGCCACATGTTTCTGCACATGGTGCAACATTATGGCGGTATTGCTACATAGTACATACCTCTACGCCTTCTGAACTTGACTTGGAAACGCTTGAAGTACGCTTTGTTCTTCACCACCTTAACGAACCCCTGCAAGGAAGAAGAAAACATATTTGCATTAAGCTTTTATTTATGCTACTAATCTGCCACTTACAATAGTTACAACAATAGTTACATGTAGACAGAGATTTAGATCCTAGTAGTGAGTTAATGGAATAGAAAGTTACACTAGAAAATATGTTGAAAGGTGAAACCTGAAAATTTTGGTGCAAATGAACCTGTAACATTGGCATAGCTGAAATTATGTCAAAATGATTTATCAGACTTTACCTTAAGTTAAGGTCATGATAATTAAGGGGCCTCCAGTTTTACCGGTTTAATTTTTCTAGTTCTCTCATACCTGGATACACAAAAACTTGGGAGACGAATATTGGAGCTTAAGTCAGTTTGGACTTTGTCGCTTCAAGCAATGGTTTGTAAATTTTGCACATGGTACAAATAACGAGGTGGCGTATGGGCCACGTTGTACTTCCAACTACTTCTCTCACTTGTAAAGACAGCTGCTTGTCGTCTGATACACACCTTTAACACTTAAGCACGAGCTAAAATGTTAAATAAATGTACAGTAGTAATAACCGTAAGCTACTTGTGTATGTGAACTCAATTTTCTTTTCATTTTTCGCAAATTCCTCCAAAACTTGCAGTAAGGCTGCACCCATGTCCGCCATCTTGCAAGTATTTGATGACTCACATATTCATTTCTATCCGCGAATATCTCAGCATCGGATGCATAAATGGCAATGAAATTTTGCCACGATTTAAAGTAGACCTTATACTTTTGATCTCTATTCGGATTTTGTGAATAAGACTCACCATTTTGGCTGGATCAGCCTTTGGATCAGCCTCTTAGATAGCCTCGGCTAGGGGCCGACGAAATATCATCGGGAAAAGACTGTGTTTCGGTGCGCAGGCGCAAACTTTCCGAAATCACCCGGATGAAGACTGATCCAATATTCACTCAGGGGGTTAAATCTCGGAACTTTTACAGCTTTCTGAAATTGAGATACTACATTTTATCATTTCATTCCGTATCTCCAATAAATCATCAACCACATGAATCTATTTGATGGTATCAAACGCAGCTTACCAGTAAGTTATCTAAAGTCAAAGTTAGTTATATTCATTCATTAAGATATTGTGTTAGTTTTCAATTTACTTCACTGTCAAAAATGAAGAATAACTTTTTTCTATTGTTCATTGATTTTTTTCTGATGAACTTTCACTCAAAATCACAAAAGCAGTTTTCAGCCAAAAAGACAGACCGCTACTCAGCACACTGCGCACTGTAGCCCACCCCTTTGGTGTTTTCCGATTTGAGACCACCCAAAAGGGTCACGTGACAATAATTAGTCCAATCAAATCTTGCGGCGGTTTCCCAACGTCCACAAACATGGCGGCGTGCTGTTTGTGTTTTTGTCTCACCTGACGAATTTTAGGAATTTCTGCTTAAAAATAAGCGGCTTTCAATGTGATTTTTGTCGGGTAAGTACACCGAACAGCGCCTATCTATACCAAGTAGTCTAAGCTGTCTAGAAAGTGTGTAAAAGTAAAAGAAACAGTCTCGGGAACCAGCTGTAAAAGTCTGGAAAGCTTCGAAAGTACTCCGTTCGCTACGCGTCAGCAGGTGCGAGAAAAAGGTATAGACAAGTTATATGTACACAACAGGTGTATAACGGACACCTGCAAGCCTTAAGTAATTCCTTCTTAAATGATGTTTCCAATTTTTGTGCGAAGTTGTTTCTTATTTCGAAAAGCCGTTGAGAAACTCTGATGCACTTCGGCGTTGTCTATGCGTTGCCAAGCTCATCCGTATGTTTAAATTCCGGGTCATCAACTTTTTAAACTGCCGGTATGTTTGAATCAACTGTGGGGGTTCTGTGACATTTATTTATCATTCACCGGGTGCTGTTTGCTCTTTTATGTTGCGGTGCACTCTTTGTGTCTTGGTAACATCTCAAAAGTCATCATGATGTCTTTTTTTCTTCAGACGAGAAGGGATGTGGCGTTTAAATCGATTTTGACAAAAAAGATGATAAAACACATTGTATTCTTTCTAAATATAGCATAGCTGAGTGAAAGAAACATTTCTCCTAGACACTCTACTGCTATGTTAAGGAGGTACAGTAGCAACTGCATGTAGTTTGCAGCACCTAAATTTGATGACATGATGAAGATCAAGTGATATCATTGTGTTTGTGGTTTGAACAGTGATACAGTGGAAATGCTGGTGCCTCATCGCAGATGCTATGGATTCGGAGGAGTGACTGCAAAAAACACATGTGAACCTAAAGATACAGTAAATATTTTATGATTATCAGTGCTGTACTTATTTCCTCCATTAATTCCTTTTCCTTTATGATCCTCCTCTACCTTCCAGGGCACCTCCTAGCCTGTAGTTTGATAGATTGACACCTGCCACTCATAATGCAGTATGTCGTCTGATGAGGAGATTCTGATGCGGAATGTGTCGGACCTGCGGAAACGGCTGCAGCAGACGGAGCAGAGTCTCCGCAGGCTGGACACCGCAGCAGTAGCTGCAGCAGTGGACGCCAATGGGTGAGTTGGTTGGTTTGCAGTTGGGTATTTGTGCCCACATGACTATAGCCCACTGTACACATGTTAATATATATATAGTAATAAGAAAATAATTTGTACGTTTATAACCTATTGTGCGAATACTAGTTTACGTTGGATACAACTGTAACTAACAATGGGGTTCATGCACCACTAACTGGCCAGTCTAACCGGTCCGGACCTTTAAGCCTATCGGTTAATGCGTGCGGTCTGTGCGCTGGTGGGCCCGTGTTTGATCCCCGGGAGCCAGGAGACTGTACAGTGTACTACTCGCCTCTTGTGCGATGGTTCCCACACTGACCCTGTGAGTAATGGCAAAATGTGCCGCACGGGGATATTGAAGTCAGAGATTCAAGGACGATTCTTAAAAAAAAATAGGGGAGTAGTGTAACAGTTGGGTTCAAGCGCCACTAACTGACCAGTCTAACCGGTCCGGACCTTTTAGCCTAGCGGTTAGTGCGTGCAGTTTGTGTGCTGGCGGGCCCGGGTTCAATCCTCGGGAGCCAGGAGACTGTGCTACTCACCTCTCGGAGTCTTGTGTTTCACTACTGTAACTAGTGTAAGTCAGTTGATCTGCAGAAGTTTTGTCTTACATATCTTGGTGTTTTGTCTTACATATAGCTCACTGTACACATTCTATTCAGTATTATTGTACAATTATTGTATGCTAGTTCACCATGGATGATACTGTACTGGGTGAGTCAGCTCAGCTGTCAGATAATTATGTGTGTCTTCATGAATATGACAATGTATGATGAATCTGGATGTGAAACTGCAATAATTCACACAACAGATAGGGGGTGTGCATGTCGTGTCACCAGTTTCAATGGACTACTCTATTTTTAACCGTTGATGTTACCTGATAGCCTGGCAATTATCTTAGCAAATAAAGAGAAGAAGATAGACTGTAAAGGAAATATGTTCCACCCCTTTCCTGTATCAAATCAACCAATCCACTGACCAAATCTTTATCTATCAACGTTCCAACTGAAGGTCTGAATTGTATTGATTTATATGTATTAAGTTATGTCACATCTGTGTAATAATCATATACGAATACGAAATACGAAATTTATAAAACTTTACAAACTGATTTGTTAAAAGCGAATTTAGCTCTGGATAATCAAGTCCTTGGGATAATAGATTATTTTGCTCTATTTACAAACAAGGAAGTTCTATTCAATAGAACCACCTTAGCTGATGAAGCCCCATTTGATTTCAATTGACAGACCCGAAAGACAAGATCAAGAAATAGGTCATCTCTATCTTTTGTAAGTCTAATTAACCTCATACATATGAATTATCTGCCATACAACGGCTCGTTGCTGTAGTTTCCTAGAGAGATAATGGTGATGTGTTGTCCCAATGAATATGATTACAGCAGATAATTTGTTGCACACGGACAAAGATTTCTTACTGACAACCACTCAGTTGATGACAAGTACTACTACTACTAGCAAGGAAACCTCCTTGGTAGTACAAAATGTAGCAGGGATTTTCTCAGGGCTAAAAAACTACAATGGTTTCTGTAGAGTATGACTATGACATTGTAAAGATTCCAAAAGCAGATTTCGGTCAGGGGCCCATACCCTTCCCTGTTTACCATATAGCACGCTGTAAACATTATTGTGTTTGGAGGCCTGTAGTTTACACCCGATATGCCTGGGGGCATGCATTCACATGGTAATTACTCGTGTAGAAACCCACGCTTCACCAGACCATAGACAGCCAGCCCTCAGTCCCGGCACAACTTGTGCCTGTATGGCTAAACCATCTGCCCTGTTTTCTACCAGGATCTGTGCTTGTATCCCTCCAGGTAAGAAATTAGCTTTGTTGTCGTCTTGCCGTTAGTGTGTAGTAGATATAATGGGGATTAAACAGGATTATCTCGTGGACAGTTTAGCTGGGAGGTTTTCTGGGATTGGACTGTTGTGATAAGACTATTAAGAGCACACGGCACAGCTCATCAGTGCAAACAAATGCATTCGGAAAGAAGCCGTATATATAGCGCTTCTTATTTAGCAACTGTATGCTTTTTTTTTGTAAAAAGTATAATGAGTAGCAGGGCTCTCCCCAGAAATTTTGAGGGGAGTGGTGCTTCCATTTTTAACCGAGTCGCGACACAGCGCGACAAGGAGGGGGGGGGGAGAGGTTTGGAGAGTGGGGGATTCCCCATGCCCGTAAGTACAATACAAAGCCAAAATTGTGGTGAATTTTCCAATTTCTCGGCAAAGTATGTGTGTAGCAGTCGGGAGTATCGACGCCGCTCCAATTTTTCACTATTTTTTTATCTACAAAAATACATGTACAAAGAAGAGACCCTAAATTTGAAAATTTTGGGAGAGGCGCTGGGAATTTTGGGAGAGGCGCAGCACCCTTGCACCATTGCGTAGGGAGACCCCTGAGTAGAGTCTCAATGCTTTTATCTATTAGTAGGCCAGAAACCAAGAACTCTTGGAATAAAGAATTGGATAAGAATTGGATGTCAGCCAGGTAGACAAATTGCTTAAATGTACATTTTGTATGCTACCAGTTCTCTCTAAAATGTAAAATTGCTTGTTTCAAGGACTTCCTTACTTGTTCAAAGTGAGCTTCCACTATATCTAAACCATGCAAGCATTGGAATTGAAATGCCAGTATTGACACTGCAGACTTTGATGCCATTCATATCAAATCGCATTTAGTATAATTTCTTACTTGAATATTATCGGGTAGCACTGTGCATACATATTTATACATAAGTTTCTGGTAGAGCCATGCAAAGCTGATTTGACCAGCGTTTCTGATGTTTTGAAGATCTCCTAGAACAAAGCGTTCTGTTTGGTGTTGAAGCGTGCTTGTGGTGGTTACCAAATATTGTAAACTCCCCTGGCTTTCAGCAGTCTGAAACTCAAGTTGCTGTTTGATTGTGTCACCTCTTCAATAAACAGTAGCGTATTTGCTGTAACATCTGTTGGGAAGGTGTGTACCACACAGAAGGCTTAGATGGTCTTAAGTACACATACATTTTGTAAGTCAAAGGTAAGCACGACAATCGTTATTACAAACACAGCTTGTGCGTCAGTGCATCGGTATCCTTTTACAGATCTTGTAAACCTTGAAGTATTACTAGTACTTGCATCTGTCCAAGCCATGTATTTCGGAAACTCTAACTTAGCTGTTTGTTGACTTAGCTGTAATTGATTCTTTTGAACTGTTCCAATGCAAGGTAATCAGATGTCAAACTGGGAGTTTACAATCTTGCGTCATATTATGTAATGTAGTTTGGTCGTATAAGTCACATTGTTGTATTCCCAGAAAAATGCTTTGTAACCACTCGACCATTTGAACATGAGTATGCTTCAGCATTTGTGCAAGCTTTGAAAGTTTACAGTATTTGCGCCCTTACTTTATCCAAATTACGAATTAAGGGTTATACATATCTAAATAGATGTTGGTCCATTGTTTCCATATTTTCACTCACAAAATTTGAAAACCGTTGACAAAAGTGATCCCCCAATTTGGTGATTTGTACCACTTGACATTTTACCTGTTGTGGGTGTCAGTTTGCCGACTGAAAGCTGGTGCCATGGGTTATTCTTCCCTGGTGAATAGGGGCTCCCTCAGTAACCTTCTCGTAACAATGCCATGACCTGAGCACTAACCATGGGGGAAAGGTCAGGGTTAGTAAACCTACATGTGTGACCACTGAACTGGACAAGTCTACCAGCGCAGTGGACCAGTTTGATCTTTTGGTTTCAGAAGTGTTTTACTTCAGAAACTGAGCCTTGATTGAGAAAAAGGTACTTAGGTTTTTATTGTAAGCATTTTACTGCTCAGTGTTAGGCAGGTTCTTCAGGGTTTGTATGTACAAACGTACAAAGTAAAATTTTACTCAATCAAATTGTAGTAGTACTACCGTACGGTAGTAAGTACAGTTCTTAAATCTTAATCGTTCAGTTTTGCCCTGACAAATATCTTATAGCTGGGCTTTATAGTAATTATACTACAGTTTGTAATGAATATTTGTTACTAGCATTTTAGGAGGCTGTATCAAGAACCTTTTTGCTACTACAGTACTAGTAAAACATTGCAAGTTTTTCCTGGGACAATCATTATCTTACTCTTGGTAATCTTTACCTTTACATACATGTACTATTTGCCTGGTGACTTATGGCGTTAGATTGTAGCTAGAATGTTGGTACATTGTTGTCTCCCCAAATATGTGTTTAGTGACATAAGAATCCCTATTCAATTGGGCTATTGATAATCTGTGTCAAAGGTTAAGTACATTCTGGTGGTCAAGACCTGTTTGTTCTCAGGCTACCGGTATGAGATGTTGTCATGACGTCCAATACAAGCTCTCCAACATTCTGTTTTCTTTTTTTTACTGAAAACAATCATCATAGAATTCTATCTTAATCCCTAAGCTGAAGTGGTTTACACATGTATGTTCAAACTTGTGTTATGTACAAGAAGGATAGAGTTTAAGTGCATGAAAGGTTTTGGTCTTGTATATCACGTATATTGTTTGTTTAGTCATTTGATCCCCGGGTACCCTTTATGTTTTTTCAGGGGCATGCAAAAGGGGGTAAAGTGGTAGCTGGGTCGGGTTGTCCTCAGTAAATAATAATTGTCACATTGTCACTACACAGGATTAACAAAGACGGAAACTATTGTGGTAAGAAGTTTGCCAGGTGCACAGGTGTGCTCAGAGCAAACTGGGTAAAGCTCAAGTTGGCTTATAAACTGGCTATTAGTACATGTATGTGTGCAGGTGTTCATTAACTGCCTGATACATTGTAACAGTTACTGCTTTAGGTCAAATTTGAACCAGCTACATATACCGTTATAGCAGCCTACGCAGGTACTTCAGAATCTATATTTTGGTGTTAGTAAATGTAGGGGAAGTTCTTTTTTTAGGGCCTAACAGATTACTGTAATTCTTGATTTGTTATTGTTAACTGTAACTTAATCTTAGCTGATTTAACGGTCACTAGTCAACTGCTAAAATTTCATCATCGCAAATATTTGATCACTAATATTTGTTCCCACCGTTAAAATCAAGTGCCGTGACCTACTCCATTTTCCCCCTACCGCTATATTTTCCTGTCATTTTATTTAAGTGATTTACAGTATTTTAACTAGTTAGCACTGTCACAAACTGCAATCGGTCAGGTGCAGAAATAATGCAGGTAAATTTTCAAGCAAGGTTTCTGTAGCTATCTGTTTAGCCTACAGGGAAATATATATTATTGGGGAAAATCATAGGGAAAAGTCATCTGACATCTTTGCCTAGGGGCAATCTGACAAGTGGTTTTTGAAGAACATTTGCTACATGAACAAGATGAACCAAACAAGATAGAAGCTGTTGTTTCCAAAATATTATTTCCACGCATCAGTAGAAAAGAGCCATTCAGAGAATGTCGTACTGGAGCTTGGTTAGTTAAAAGTTAAAATAGTCAGCGACATTTTTCTGAAGAATATTTTTCCAAACAGACATGATTGAATAGAAAACAAAGAGACCGGCTGTGGCTCTTTTAATTATTATGCACTTGATTTTTCTAAAAGTCCTGTTTTTTTATTGATAGATAAAAGCTAGTATGAAAACGTAGCTCTGTTTTTGTGTTTTCCACTCTGTTCTTGACACGCAAGTGCACAATTTACATAATAACCACAAATGAGACCTATTGAGTAAAACCATAGCAGCACATACTAAGTGCCAGTTGGTAACCTTAGTAACACGATACAGTCTTATCTATCTAGAGATTTGCATTTATGCAGAACATTTGGTAACCCGGTAATCGACTGTAATTGTAAAGGAGATATCTCTAGTTCAATGTGTAATATGACTTTTCTGGGTTTTTTCTTCAAAATATTAGCTTGTTTGGCAAATAATTACCTTCATTATTTCATTGCCAGTCTGAAACATTTTTGTCAGGAACTATTTGTTCATGGATACAACACCCCTTTTCTTCATTGGCCTGATCCTGATTCAAGCAAAAGGAAAGTGTTTTCTTATCCTTCTCACAATCTGAAGCTTTCCCAGTTTCCTGTGCTTTCGCCTGATCCTCAAGCTATTTGTTGCTTCCTGATTAGTTCTTTCCAATTTTCTGAATGAGTGGACATTCCTTAGAAATGAAAGGCACTGGTATTGTGTGGGAATAGAGAGACAGAATTGCCAAGATGTATTGTACAAATCCACTGGTGTTGAAAAGCAGCTAATACTATTTTGGACATACCATACTAGTGGCCAAACATCAGGTATTTCTGGGGACAACTTATTAAAGGGCCCTTGTATAAGACCTAATTTCCTATTCCTAAGAAATACATTTGTTTTATTTTCTAATTCCACATGTACAGTAGCAGATATGCTTTATAACTTTATATCAGATTCAGAGCTAAATATAACTGTTGGTGTAATAACTTCTTTGAAATAAACCTTGCATGTGCTTTGGATTGGCCATGGATATGTTTTGTACAGTACATTTACAATTAGCTATTTTAGTGGTGAATTGCTAATGTGCTTTAAAACTGACGTATCTACAATTTTCACTTCCTCCACAGATTTGATGATTTCCAGTCCAACTACTCATCTCCGGAGAGGTTACCACCTCTAACCCTAGAGGACTTGACCCCTGACCCCTCAGAACATGCCTTGGATGACCGTGGTTTCTATAGTAACCATGATGCAGTAGCTCCTGTTGGCCTGTCCTATGGGAATGTGAGGGCTGAGTTTGGTGTTCCCATGCAGAGAGATATGGTAAGGCTTTTGTTTGTGGCATTTTTATACTTTACAGAATTTTAATAGAGTTTGGAAATACAGAAAACAGTGGACATATTTTCTAGCATCATCAAACCCTTGAAAACATCAGACTTATTTGAATGGAGTCACAGATGAAAAGGTTAGTTACAGTATAAACCTCCTTGGTACAAAGTAGATTGGATTCATTCCTCAAGCTAACTGACATCTTTCACACCACAGTCGTCCCTCAGTTAGACATTTGGAGCCGGATAATTCCCGTTTAGAACTTTTATTCAGCCTGTTACCAGATGAAAGGGTGACAGTTTTGTTTATTTTTATCCTAATCAGTGGTCTAAATCGATGCACCAACTTGTACATATGGTATTTTGTGTTTGCTTTCTGAGGCTATTGACTTTTACGCCGGGCATCAGACCTGTATAAAACTGTGCTAACAGACCACCAACATGTCATGATTGTAGCCGGTATGTACATTGTCAACAAGGAAGTGAAAAGATAACATGTTAACCAAGCAAACTGCGGAATGTTTTGTTTCCAGCCGTCCTCTGCAAGGTCACGGTCGTCGGCCTCCAGCTTCGACATGGGGGACGGGGAGAACGAGCTTCTGCGGAAGAAGCTGGCGAAACTGCGCCAGGAGAACACCCAGCTGATCTCCCAGAACCACAAACTGCACACCGACATGGAGAACACCATGTACCAGCTGCACCAGGCTAACAATAAGGTAGTGGGCACTAGGGTACAGGAAATTTGAAAAGGATACATACGTGTATAGGAGGAAACAGGTGCTTTGTTACAGGACAATCTTTAGTACAATCAAACTCATATACATTTGTATATACTTACAATACGTAGTATATGCAACTCTGTACTTCCTTTGTCCAGATTCTTGCACACAACCTCTACTTCTTTTTAAGAGAGCTTGTAGCAGTCTGATTTCCTCAACCTGGTCTGACAGTCTGTATGTGTGTTCTGTTCAATAGTTCAGCATTTGCATGGACATATTGTACATGACAGAGACATGACAAAGACATGAGAAACTATCCTCAGATAATTAACCTTCTTCCATCCCCACCAGATGAAGATCCTGACCATGGAACTAGAGGCCCACAAAGAAAGTGTTCCCTCTTTAGAAGACAAGGTGGTTAGCTTGGAAGCAGAGGTCACTGCACACGACAAAGCTTTAAGGTAAACAATTGATATGAAATAACTTTTCATGCCTTCTGAATATGTAGACCTGGGTTGTCTGAAAGTTTGACTGGTTTCAAAATCTTCCAAAAAGGATTTTGACTAAAGATATCTTTGCTGCAACAAATGTTGTTACTTGGTACAGCTTTGACAACCCTTGTAATAATGTTAGAGAGTCAAATCACAGTTACTCAAGCAACTGGATAGAATTTGGAGTTGCTTGAGTAACTGTTATTTGGCATATCTTACTACCTGGATGTCTAACCTCCATCAACATAACGTTAGAGAGTGTTAAAGAAAAGCACAGGAGATAGATTGGTCATTAGTCATTGCATGACAGGAGGGAAAGAATTTGCCTGTGATGTTCCCAAGAATTTGGCCAAGCAGACTGGGCTACTTTTCCAAATACATGTAAGTGTGTTAGGTTCTTAAACGTTTGTTGTTGTTGTTGTGTGCTCAGAGAGGCAGAGGAAAGGCTTGATGAGGTACAACGACAGCTAACAGACAGGGAACGGAATGTCAAGAGACTCCAGGCTGAGAACAAAAGCATCAAGGCTGACCTACTGGAGGAGACGGGGGAGAGGAAAAGGTTTGTACAATGTCATGTATATTAGTCCCTCCAGTTTTAGTGTAAGGTAGATATCTTGACCCTAATTGTAGTCTCGGGTTATAGATTAATCACCTTCGGTACTAGCCATATTTTCATATCAAACATTACAATTTATGAAAGAAAAGTCAGGATTTGTTATTCAAATCTTTACTGTGTCGGTTGTTTCAAATATTTTCCGTTGAAACATGCATGGATTTTGTTGAATATTTTCTAAGATCTGAGAACCAGCGAGACGAAGCTCTGCAGAGGGTGGAGGAAGTGTCTGAAGAGCTGGAGGACTACCGGTCAAAGGTCAAGGAAAAACTTAAGAAGGTAAGAGCCAACTACATATGCAGTACTTGTTCATATTGTGAATTTTAGGAAAGAATTATTTCCATGGGTCTCTGCTTGTGCCATGTAAATGGATGGAAAAAGACAATTGTCAATGGTTTCTACTCCTTTATTGCACCATTAAGTGCACCATTGACTGTTGGCAGCTTTGTGAGTTTCTGGACGTGTGGATGGGCTAATGTCCAGTTTGGCACAGTTATGAAGTCTCAGAAATCTAGTTTAGATTTTTCCTATGGTATGATGTACATGTACAACCTGAGTTTGTTAACTGCTCCCCCTAGCACCAGTCGACGGAAGAGCAGCTGCGGGACAGCCTGCTCCACTCGGACCGTGAGCGGGGAGAACTGTTGGACCGAGCGACCTCGCTGGAGGCACAGGTCAAGGACCTGCAACAGCAGCTCAAGTAAGGACAGGGGTCTGATGCATTCTGAAAAGCCTTAGCCTCAGCCAGAAAGTTCTGGGACTGTTACAAGGATGTATGTGGTATACATGCTTGTCATTAAGAAGTCAAGAAACTTTAGTTACATATGTATGTGGGCTAAGTAGGCTTTGTTTCACCATGATTGTTTCCTGGTAAAAGTTTTGCCCATTTTAGGCTGGAAGAGGGGTATTAGTTGCGTGCCCAATTGATTAGGCTATATATTGAATTGTACTTTTTCCTACAAGTTCCATTGCCACTTCCATAGTAATCTAGGAAGAGACTGTCACACTATAGTACACTTGCAGCCAGCATTGTGGCATCTGAAATTAAGTCAAATTGCTAATCTATAAATCCTGAAAGTCTGCTGTACTGTATTTCCCCAGGAGGTTACAGAACGAGGGCACAGTTGAGAGGACGTCGAAGACAGATCTTGAAGCCCAGAACCTGGAGATGCAGCGGACAGTCAGCAGACAGGCACACAGGATCAACAGGATGGAGAGTGACCTGGGGGCTAAGGTTAGACATTCTGACGTCTGAAATAATTGCAATTCAACTTGTTCTCAGATTTAAGGCAACTGTTACAAAAGTCTTTTACTATGGGTGCTATGAATCCAGCAATCTGGTCACAAGTAAGCACAAATGTTAACCTAAGAATGTAGACTTCTGAGGTAAATTCATAGAAACTTCTGTTTTTGCACCCGGTTGAAAAATGAAAATGTTTTCATCCAGGAACAAGAGAACACAGACTTGAAGCTGCTGTCCAACAGACAGAAGGAGAAGCTGGCCAAGTGTCAGTACGAGGTGGAGCAGAGTCAGTCTGAGCTCAGGAGACTGGAGGCCATGGTGCAGAGGATACAGGAGAAATCACACATCACATTCACGGTAAGAAAAAATACAAAATTTGATGGCAATAGAGAAAAGTCTGACACCATTGCAGTTTTGCTACATCATTATGTTCACTGTAATTTTGATTACTTATTGTTATTCAAAAATAAAGTATCCAGCAAAAAATGTATCTGTTTTTCTCTCTCACTTGCATGATCATACTTGACCTTCTGATTTGTATATTGACATTTGCATATTTGGGATTCCCAGCCGACCAGTGATTCCGGGTTCAGTCAGCGACACCGGGATGGAGACTCCACCAGCCCAGACGAGGCAGATGGAAACGTGTCCCCCAGCAGGGCTACTGTCGCTGATCTCAGGTAGGGAGGAAAAAAGCTTCTGGGAAGGTGGAAGGAAGTGAGGGGAAGTCTGTTGATGATAAGGACATCATACCATACTGTAAATGTATGAATTTTACTTTCGCTGTGGTTTTATTCTGCAGTAAGAGGGAAAAGAATGTTTTCACAGTGATTGAAGTTTGTGGATGAAACAATTCTGTAGTACAGCAGAATTACAAAACACACATTCACGGTGTTATGATTTCAGAGATCACTGCGGAAAAACCCCACTCCAAATAGTTCAAGATTGATGATACCACTCCAAATAGTTCAAGATAGACAGTGACTGCTAAAGTACACTTTGCAGGTTGCAAGTTGAAGCTACAGAAAGACCTGTAGTTCTTAGAGGTAAGGAATCGTTCCACCGGAACATCACTGGTATGTACAACACTGTTTCTGTGTCTTACTCCAGATTAAAACTTGCCATGAAGGAAGCGGAGATCCAGAAGCTCCATGCCAACCTTGCCTCCCTGACCGCAGCAGCAGCTGTCAGCCAGCGGGATGCCATCGGACTGGGGGACAGTGGGCGCATGGACGGGCTGAGGAAGGAACTCACAGCTATCATTGAGAGGAGTAGACTAGGTATGGGGAACCTCATCAAGGAATCAATTAGTGTTGTTCAATATTGTCTCTAGATTATCACAATTCAGTATAAAGTTTCCATCATCAAAAAGTCAAACCAGCTTTACTTTTATTTGAGACCTAATTTTATGGAAGTTCCAGACTGGGAAGGTACAGAAATTACCATAATATGATTGTGTTTATGCAAACATATTCATGTAAGTCATAGCTGAAATTTGTTTCAAAATTAGGAATTAAGGAACTTTTGTGTTCTCTCAAATGTGTTATGAAATAGTCAAAGGAATGGATAGGTTTTTTTTTCCAAGCCTGTGTGAAAAACCTATTTTTGAGTATGCCAAAATATAAAACTGTCATAATTGTGTCATAAAGAAGCATATGTCAGAATGCTCAAGAGTTATGACTTTATTTTACAGGAGACAGAAAGTCCCAGGAGTTGGAACACATCATTGGTCGGCTGGAGGATGAGCGCAGTAAACACGCCTCCAAACTGCTTCGGCTGGAGGAAGAAATAGCAGACAAGACTGCACAGGTGGGCTGGTTTTCCTACTTTATAAAAGATGTTGGGTAAAGTATGATGCTCAGCATACTACAGAGGCTAAGGCTTGTGGGCTGTTTAAAAGATGTTGACCGTTGTTACGGTCCCAACCAGACGAAATCTACCATTAGGACATTTAGACACAAATGTTAATGCTATTTCCCACATATTTTCATGGCAAACTGTTGACAAATTTTGTCAGTTAAAGTATTAGATTGAATGTTCTTTGACTTATTTACAACTTATTCATTGACTGCCCAGGTGACATCACTGGAGACCAGGCTCTCCCAGAGGACAAACCGATACAGCGAGACACAGAAAGAACTGGATGACAAGTGTGAAGAGGTTGTTATAATGCAAAGAGAGGTCAGTATTCATACTATAGGAGTTCTACCAGTGACTAGATAGCCCCTTCTTTAGATGGAGAGTGACTATGAAAATATGTACTGGATGTACAGTTTAATACTGATTAAAAGGAAATGAACAACAAAAAGTTCCTCCTTACGAGTGAAGATACCCTGGTATGATGAAAAGGAAATATTGTTCAAGTAAGAATGCTTTAACCATGTGTTGCTATTGCTAACTCCTCACAGCTGCGACAAAAGAACTCCCAGATCTCCATGCTGGAGAAACAGCTGGACGAGAAAGTCGAGGCCTTCACGCTTCACGCCACCAAACTGTCGGAGCTGGAGGAAGAACTACGGGACAAGAGCTTCACCCTGAACGAACTTCGCTCTCAGCTGGAGGAAAAGGACTCTGAGCTCAGCCAATCCATGGCTTCGTCATCGCGGATGAAAAACCTGCACACTGAGCAGTGTAAGGAACTGGAGGGGCAGATTGAACTGGTATGTGGTTAGGAGATGTACAAGGCTTTATTTAACTTGGATTTCTGATTAAGATTTACCAGACTTAAGTCCTAAGCCCAGCAGTAGGGTTTGGGTTGGCGTTAGGAAGGGCATCCAGCCGTAAAAACTCTTGCTACAAAAAAGGACTTGCACTTGATGAGGAGTTCTGGGGCTTCCCCATCCATGTGCAAGCACGTCTAACCTCCAGATGATGGGGAACAAAAGACGTTAAATTGGATAGAGAGAGAGACTTAAGTGAAGATCGGCTTACAACTACCTCTTACCTTTGACTTTGTGTCTAACAGCAAATATGAATGATTTTGATTTGCACATTACAAATTATTTTGCCTTACCTCACCTGGCCTCAGTTATTCAATCAGACACACATTGCACATTAAGACCCATAACATCCTATATCTTGATGATTTGACTGGAATATTTACATTGTGTAGTACTGTTATGCTATCTAACAGCACAGCAGTGACAAAAGTTACTCTGAGCAGTCAGAAATCAACTCATAGCTACTTTCCAAACATGCCTATCGTTGTAGAAAATGTTTACGTTGACATGTCTTGTATTATTTTTGTCCTCAGCTCCAACAGCGAGTGGAAGAGAAGATGATGCTGCTGCGTGAGTCTGAGCTGATGGTGGACTCCCTGCGAGGGGAGATGTCCATGAAAACTGCACAGATAGAGCAGCTACAGGTGGCTCTGGAGGAGAAGTCCAAGGTATAGAGGCATTCTCCAAGTTAACATTTCAATAGAGATTACAATTGGGTACTAGATATAGATAGTTGCGGAGAGGTTCCTGTTTTAGTGTATCTTATGTTGGGGAAAAAGTATAAATAGGGGACATAATTTGTATAAGAGTTAATATTACATGTTGTTATCAAGTACTATTTATGTCAGAAAGTTAAGATTTTATTGGAACTTGGCAGTACTGAAGCACCGACTAGTAATCCATAGCGTTACTGCAGCCTGGAACTGTCTGGTCTATATCTAAGACAGAAACAAGTCAGCGAACGGAAGGTGTCAGAATCCCAAGATAGGAACAAGTGTAAAGCAGGTTTTGCTTATTGCAAACCTGCATTTTTACTGTCAGAACAGACTGATTTTGTCTATGTCGTCCCTTCTTATAATTTTTGTCTTTTGTTTTAGGAACTGAACAGGGAAGCGAGACAGAACCAACAGGCACTGAAATCCCTGGAACAGCAGGCAGCCGACGGGACCTCCCGGGTCAGGCAGATGGAGACGGCCCTCATGCAGACCAAGGAGGAGCTGCAGGCGTACGTGACTCAGCTGGAGGAGAGCAAGAAGCAGCATGACAGAGAGGTGGCCAAGAAGGAAGAAGAGGTGGGGCCTTGTACTAATCTTCTCCTTGCTATAGGTTTTTCATTCTCAAATCTGTATTGCTTTTAACTGAACTCAGTAGACTGAAAGTTGAGGTATTCAATTTAGTGCCTAGGCCTGGAATCCCCTTGGACTAAGAATACTGAGATGGTCCTTTTATCTTCTCACTCCTTCACAAAAACTGGATAAACAAGCGCACATTTAAGCTAACTTAAAGATAGGATCATAAAGAGGTTACCCTACATCCAATGATAGTTTTCAGGTTTCATCCAAGGGCTATAGATATGGGCTATGGATATGGGCACTGCCCTGTACACCATATGGTGCGGGAAGGGTTTTAACTTTTTTTAAACTAACATTCCACAGCTGAAGAGGCTTCAGAAGCAGCTACAGCAGAGCAGACGTGATGTTGAGGAGAGGGCGGGGCACATCGTGGAGCTGGAGAGGACACTGGACCACAGACAGCAGATGTTACAGCAGAGCAGCAGCAGGATAGAGGAGCTGGAGGATGGGCACGGCAACATGGAACAGCAGGTTTGTAGTAAAGGCTAAGTGGTGTATGAGAATGACAAGGTTTGTGGTGTATGGGAACAGTAAGGTTGTATGAGTCACAGTAATGGGAGAGCAGCAGTATAGAGGAGCTGGAGGACGGGCATGGCAGCATGGAACAGCAGGTCTGTAGTAGATGGTTAGTGTGGGTTAGAGTCAACAGTAAAACAGGATAGAGGAGCTAGAGGATGTGTGGAGCAACACTGAACAGCAGGTTTGTTTTCAAGGTTTGGTGGTGAATGGGACAGCAAGGTTTGTATATGGAACAGCAGGTGTGTGTGTGAAATAGGGGTGGATACCGGTTCGGCTCAATCAGGTTCGAGTTCAGGTTCAGGTACAGAGGTTTAGGTTCAGGTCCGGACCTGAACCTAAACCTGATCCTGTCTAGTTGATACATTAGCGTAATATCAAACCATTAGAATCTATATATTTGAATATCGCACTTATTTTCAATGCTCTTTTTGTCAGTGACTAACAAGCAGACTTAGAACACTTTTTATTTCATCATAACATAATTAGTTGCTTCAGATAAAATCTCCTGAGTCCTAACTAAATTTAAAAAAAACTAATGAAGAAAACAGATCTTGATAGTTAACTCCTGCAGAACAATTGGCAATTCAATTCATTGAATAGCTTCCTACATACTAAATGATACTAGTACGAGGGATTTTTAGAAAAATTGGGCATAGGTTCTCCGGCTGGCCCCTATCCGGGGGGCCACGGTGCCTCAAGTTCAACAAGTGAAAAAATACACAATGGTATTTTCAACTTGGAACAAGGCAAGCAACGATTCACATGACCATTTGCGATGACATTAAAAATGACATAAGCTTAAGTGATATATTGGGATTTTCAAAAAAATTGGGCATAGATTACCCGGCTGGCCCCTATCCGGGGGCCACGGTGCCTCAAGTTCAACAAGTTGAAAAATACACAATGGTATTTTTTACTTGGAACAAGGCAAGTAATGATTCACATAACCTTGAATGATAAATAAATAGATAACTCTAAAACTTATCTATTGGTTTCATGACCAATGAAATATCAAAATATCAAAACAAATAAAGTCACATTCCATAATTTGAAACTTCACTGATGGCATCAAGTTCAACATTTTTACAGGCATTTTTACCACCCCCACCCTCTGTCTTCAAATAATCCAAAATACTTTAATTGAAATTCTTGCTCAATAGTTAGTATCAAAAATTATCTGTTTGTGCCGGCCCAGTCAAATATCTTCGGTTCCTTTGAAAAGCGTAGTTCAAATTTCGCGCGTCAGGACCGCGCGGCGCGGCCATCCAATGACAGGCCGACCGCATGGAGAAAGCTTTGCTATGCATTATAGACCGCAGTAGAATGAAACTAGCACCATAAGGACGGGCAGATCATGAGCTTTGAAATGATACCGGTGACAAAAAGAAAATTTAATATTTTTGGGGATAAAACTTTGCTTGAATTGATTCATCGATGTTTGTTCGTAAAAATTATCGCTTGAACAGGTGTAAAAATGAGCGCAGGAAACAGGCTTCTCATTCTGCTGCGGTCTAAAAACATCATGGCGGGCGGCCGTCCAGACGCGGAGCGCACGGTTAGCGCTCAGTTTCGTCGGCAAATTCCTAGCGTTTGAAACATTTTACAAATCAAACAAATACATCACGAAAGAGAGAAACGTATATCCTTTATTTCTATGGGTAACTTTGCCACTAAGAACGGATAGTTTTTGTACCGCGGGTGTGGGAACATGATAGAAAATTCACCGACGATATTCGCGGTAGCGTTTGAATATCTAAATATTTTCGGCTTACCGCTTAGTTCTGCAGCCATTATCCTGGCGCAGGTCTGAATTTTTGATTGTCGCACCGTGCGACCGTGATTTTAAATCTAGTCGCATTCTCTAAAGACTAAAAGCTACTTTTCCCCTTCTGTGGCCAGAGAACTGAGGAGGTATCTAAATTTTCTAATATTTCTACTTTGTTCCGACTTCCGGGTCCAAAAAACCGGTTCACGACTTTCGGTTTTTTTGACCCGGTTATTGCATGTTTTTCCGGTCCAAACCGGTCCGGCCGAACCGGTATCCACCCCTAGTGTGAAAGGTTCGGTGGTATATGGGGAACAGCAAGGTTAGCATTTAGTTGCAGCAGCTGCTGTAGAACAGCAAAAAATTGTTTGATGTAGTGGAAAGATGGGTGCAGCTCTATGGAACAGCACATTTTAGCGAAAAGCTTAGTAGTACAGTAGTTGATATCAATAGCAAGGATCACATGTATCTAATTACAACAGTAGGGCCTTGAAGAGTTAGGGGAGGGATGGTCACAGCAGGTTCAAAACACACATTCTGCATTGTGAAATGCGATTTTCAATCCTGACTTTGCAAAATGTTTTTTCCTCAGCTGTCCAAGCTGGAGAGGGATCTGCAGAGACAGAAGTCGTCCACAGCTGATGAGCTGAGGGACATGGAGGGGAAACTTCACCAGGCATGTCGAGATCTGGAGTCAGGCAGGCAGCAAGTACAGGACCTCACCAATACTATCAGGTACTAACAGGGCTGCCAACCCTTCTGAAAATATAATGATCTGTCCCCTTTAAAAATGTGATTCAGCATACGGAAAGACATTGATCCATATATCTAAGGAAGGTCTACTTATTCCTTTGCTTTTGAGTTTCTTTGTTTCATCATTTTCTCTTGCTCCTCCTGAGATTGTCATCCATTCTTCTCTTGTCTTATCTATTTGACACTCCTTCCTTCCTTCTCTTCCTATCTGCCAAGGCTAAGAAGAAGCCAGACATTCATTCTTGAAGGTACATGTGTATTGGATATTGGTTGTGGATATTCAATTAAAACGGCATGAAAACACATCAAGTTGAGTTCAAATTCTTTGCCGTTTGGTCTTATCAAATATCCTATGGACTATTGTGCAATAACAACAGTGAGTGTATACATGGACCCTAATCCCTACCCCTTTAATACCCTTGTCAGTATCACACAGCAGGAAAATGGCAAGTTTGCAAGGTCTAAATGACATTTTTGGCAGTACTATGCCGGGTATTCTCTTTATCATTGCACAATGTTCGGGATCAGTCAATGTTCTCACGCCAATGAGCCCCATTCAATGTGATAGGGTAGATTTTCATTTGTAAAATATGCTTGACTCTTACTCAATGCAATTTTGAGATTCGGGAACCTTCTTGCATCCAACAAATACGGCTGAAGCTCATCAACTGTGTGACGGGGGCTTTAGGGATTTCATTTTATTGACCAGTTCTTTTTTCCTCCATCCCCAGGCAGCTGCAGATTGAGCTGAAGCACAGCACAGACCAGGTCAGCGCGCTGGAGGCACAGCTGGGGGAGACACAGCGCGATGGGGACAGCAAGGGCAGGAGGGTCAGCGACCTGGAGGGCAAGGTCAGGGAAGCAGAGATGAACCTGGAGAACAAGATGCAGGAAGGTAAGAAAATCATGTCTCTCTCATTTACAAAATAAGTCCTTGTCTGTAGTAGGAGGTTTGGGACAGAAAAAGTTGGAGAAAGACTCAAAATAGAGAAACATCCTTCCCAGAAATTATGTGTTTTATGTTAAATCTGGAAGATCAACGAAAATACCCGATATATGTTAGGAGAATATGACATAAAAAAGATGCAGAGTTGGTAAAACGCAACATTTATTACAGATAACAAAGGGAATTGTGCTTTAAGCATAGTGCTTTCGTGTCTTCTGTTTTTGAAAAATCGCTAGAATATGTATTTTGTCTTAGCACCGGCCTTATTGTAAATGTACTTCCTTCTTTTGCAGTGAGGAAGCTTGAGGAACAGCTGGCCCAGACTGAGATCGCATCAGAAGAGAGACTCCAGCAGAACGGCCGGCTCAGTGAGGCCCTCGAGCAGACCCAGGCGGAACTGCACCAGACCATGACCCAGCTGGAGGATCTGGAGAAGGTCCTGAACCAGCAGAGGTCAGAGGTGAAGAAGAAGGATGGAGTGGTCCAGGATATGAGGAGCTCACTCAAGTAAGTGTTGGGGACACTTAGAGTCTCAAGTACATCTTGTACAGATATTTTCGCACCATAGTATACATTAAAAATTATCAGTCTAAAGACCAATTTGCCCAGTTTTCTTATACTTCACTGTTCTCAGCAGTGAATGTAAGATTTGACATTAGAAGTTACTAAATTTCTTGCTGTAACTGGGAAAATAGGTTTGACTGCTACCATAGCAGACAGTTTGGAAGCATATTTGCTCAATCTTCCACTGAATATGTAAGCCTTAAGTATAAATGAAATTAATGAATAAATAATATATAATGTCATTGTTTCAGGCATAAAAGAACAAGTGTCTTTGGCATAATGATTTCAATTATGAATGCAAATGATTTTGAAATTACACTACATTTGCAAAGTTGCGACAAATAAGTTAATTACAAGAAATTGTCACTCTCATAATAGTTCCTTTCAATCAATCAATCATTTATCTTATATCTGATAATAATCTCTTTGATAATAATCTATAATTCATCATTAATCTATTATTGATGAATACTTGGATTCAAGTGCTGTCAGTTAAAATCCTTTCAATCAAGAGCAAAAATTGTGATGATCGCCAGCTTTACTTTTGTAAATGTGAAATTACGTAATATAAAAAGCATCATTCTATCTGATTGTACCACCGTGTGTCCTGATTCAGGGATGACTCTGCTCCCCAGGACAGTGATGAGTCCCTCACTACTGACAGTGAGAGTCAACAAGAGTATGTTCCAGTAAAGTCATCTTCAGAAAATTCAAGTTAAAATAAAATCATAATCTCTCAAAAATCTAAATGATATTTTGGAAAATCAAAACACAAATCACAACCTCCCAATGTTTACGACCTACAAATCATGGCAATTAAACATAGAAGTTAATAAGTGTCAATAACACGACACCTGTTTCTTTTAAAGATTTCTGTAACTGTAATCTATGATCTAATGAAATCAGACATATAAAATTGAATATATCATTCATACCCATCTCTCAAAGGCTCAATAAATCATCAGTATTATACTTAAGTAGTAAATTTACTTGAATGACCTGTTTACCACAAGTCATCAGTCAATGTGGATCTTGTACAACAGTTGAATCAGCTGTTATAGTTGAATTTCCAATTATCAGAGAAGACATTTCACACAAAGAATATGGGTCAAACATGGAGAGACAAAAGATGGGATGTATTGAACTCATCAAATTAATCTAATAAGCTTGTCTCAAAGAAAGTCAAGGTATTTACAGCTAAACCCATAATCTTACCAGGACTGAAGTGACCAAGATACTTCCTTCACCATGATAGTTAAGAAGACAACTGTGCCACAGAAATGTCCCTTTCAACATTGTGTAATTTGTGCTGTGTTTGTTCTGTATCCACAGGAAAAGTGAGGATGAGCTGCGCAGTAAGGACCGTGACCTGCAGCAGATGGACCAGGCACTGAGAGAACAGCAGTGGCAGCTCAAACAGCGCGCGGCTCAGGTTAGTGAAGCTTTTTCTGGTTTGGTAGACTGCTGTTGTAGTACTTGTGAGGGAGAGACAGAGTGGTACGTGTGTGTATCAACATCGAACATGTGAAAATGTTGTAAATCTTTTCAAGGGAACAAGTTGGACAAATGTTTGTATTTTGCTATTTCCTTTTTCTGTGTACTCTCTGTGTGGTACATCTGATAGCAGTGTATACTGCCGTGTCATTGTTGGAAAGTTTAATCAAGCTATGTTAGACAAATTATGTAGCAGATTATTTTGCCATTGTTGTGTAATGAGTAGTGTGAAAAGTTCCGGCTATAATGCCCCCCTCCCCACCACACCTCAGGTGACACAACTTGACATGAGCATCAAGGAACACAGAAGTGAGATGGAACAAAAATGTATCCAGCTGGAAACTGCCTACAGTAGAGGTCAACTGGAGGTCAAGGACAAGAACAGACAGGTCAGATACAGTAGGCTGTTCATGATAGATGTGTGCATTACATTTCTTTACAGAATCACGTTTGTTGATTGCCACAGGACCAATGGTGCATGTGATATTTCCACATGAAAATCAGTCTCCCTTGATTTCCTTAGTGTCAACAGTGACTTTGAAACTCCCTATTCTGCAACTTTTTTGCATCTGTGAAATTGCAAAGTCAGCATTTTTACCATGTCCTGCTTTTAGTGAAAGAATGCTGTTATTGGTGTAAAATGTTGCATCTATGTGTGTAGTGCTTTGTGTTTTGCTTGAAGATTGGACAGGGGCCCATTGATATCCTGCTCATGGTGTAATGTTGCATAGATATGTAATAATTTGTCTTCTGCTTGAAGATTGGACAGGGGCCCATTGATATCCTGCTCATGATGTAAAAGTTCTTGTTCAAATGATGATGTGATTCTTCCTTCTTTTATTGAAATAATGCGGGTTATTGTGTGTTGGTAAATGTTCCATATAATAGATGTGTAATTATCATGATTTTGTTTCTGCCTGAAGATTGGACAGAGGACCATTGATATCCTGCTACAGGAGTCAATTTAAAAAAAGTTCTTGTTCAAATGATGACATGTGATTATTTCTTCTTTGCTGTCAGATTTCTGAGCTAGACGAGCGTCTGCAGGAGCTGCAGGGCCAGCTGCGGGAAAAGGACCTGCAGGTGCAGCAGCTGGAGCAGCAGACAGCCGCGCTGAAGAAGGACATCGCGCAGCGGGTCGAGAGGGCTGACCAGCTGCAAAAGGTTGGCATTCTGTGAAATGTGATAGAGATTGGTAAAAACACTGAAAAATTTTGAAATAAGAAAATTTGTTGCTCCAAATTGGAGATTGAAGGAACTCAATTTTGTTGTAGTTTCAGAACTTGATAATTCAGTTGCCTGCATCATAACGTCCGTAGCAGCCATAAATAATGAGTATTTCTTGCAATAAATCATTCAATCATTCACTCCCTATGGTGTGATACATGCAGCTGAATGTTAATGAGTTGTGTTTGTGTCCCTAGCAACTAGATGATGAGCACAGTCATGCAGCTGAGTGTTAATGAGTTATGTTTGAGTCTGTAGCAACTAGAGAATGAACACAGTCACACAGTTAATGAGTCATGTTTATGTCTCCAGCAACTGGATGATGAGCACAGTCACACGGCTGAGCTGCAGGAGGACGGGCTGGAGCAGGGCCAGCAGCTGCGGCTGACCCGGGAACAGATGCAGAGGCAACACGTGGAGCTGACGGAGGCACACAGACAGCTGGCGCAGGTGCAGCGGGACTGTGACAGGCTGACCAGGGAGCTGGAGGCCACCATAGCTGTCTCGCAGGTGGGTTGGGATATCTGTAGTCACAGGTTACCTGGTATTAGCTAGTCAGGTGTGACATTGCCAAATGTTGTTCATGAATGTTAGACATTCATGTTAACAATACTTAGTCAGATGTGACATTGCCAAACATCGTTTATGAATGTTAGACATCCAGGTTAACAATATTTAAAAGACAATTCAACAATTGGACATTCTACAGTTGGATAAGATTTGGAGATTACTTCCAAACGTTTTAAGTCACATCCATCACTCTTCTTCAGCAAGTGATGAAGAAATTGTTACAGTAGTTTTTTTCCCCAAAGGCAAATGTCATACTGGTAGTCATTGCTTATGTTTTGGTATTTTTTGTCTTTATGTCTTGGTCTTGTGTGTAAAGATTTATTCATGTTCAGAATCTGAAGTGAAGTGAAATGCTTCAAGCACTGTTACAGAATCTGTGATGCATTTGAAGCCAAAATTGTATGTGGAGGTGGGGTGTCTCTTCAACTTGTATTCTGTTGCAAATTGAGTGTGCAGTAGATTTTATTTTCGTAGCACAGACTTGAATGAGCAAAGAAGCTTGCATGTCATACTGGTAGAAGCTTGAGTGTATCCTGACATGGTAACATGAAACTTTATTGTAGGACAAAGAGGCTGATGCCAGTCGACTTGCAGAAGAGCTGGGTGCAGCGAAGGCTCGAGAGGCGCAGGCAGAGTCCAGAGCACAGGCTGAAGTCAGGAAACTCAAGACTGAGATGATGACTATACAAGAGCAGCATCAGAACAAGGTATAACAGGTTTTATTAAGATACCTGTATTACCCGACATGTATGATGAAAGTTTCAGGATCTTTGGGAAATGATAAGAATTTTATTTTTCAATATGCTTATTAGAATTCAGATTCCCCTTGAGATAAAAAATTTCAAAATTGACGCATCAACGGTATGGTTTGGCAAGCCATTCGAGAAAAATGTTTTCATATGTTGAAAGTAACCTACAAAAGCTTGTAATGATAATGTACAGTACAGGATATCCTTGCCCTGGAGTCATTTTTGTTTTTGAAAATCCACAATGTCCTGACAGATAATGGCCCTACAAGAGACGCACAACCAGGTGATTGCTGACAAGGAGTCTGCGGAGTCTGGCCACCTGCAGCAGGTGGGGCAGCTGGAGCAGCTGCAGAAACAGCTGCAGCAGCAGCTGCAGGAAGAGCAGGACCAGATCACCAGTCTGGAGAATGAGCTCATCGCCAGGAAGGAGGTCATCGACGCCGCTAACGAGCAAATAGTTATCAAGGTATTGTTATACTATGTCATATCATACATCTTTAAGGATGGTGTGAGGTCGTGAGATATTTTGATTTAATGTGTAATTCTACAAATGTTTGCAGCAAATAATAATGAACTGAAGGTATTGTTACAGTAATGCTTGTACCCAGGCCTTATTTTACTGGATACTGGATACAGTTTTCTAGACCTTGATTGCTTCTAGACCTTGATGGTCATGTATGCCAAGTTTAGAGATGTTGATTCCCTTATTCTTTAGATAAACACACTATATCCAGCACTTATCATATTTTAGACTGGATCCGTTCAGCTTGATAGATCCATTTGATACAAGAGTGGAACTAGATTGGATTTGGTCAAGGAAGATTCAGTCTTAATTGAGACATTTTTATCTGTCAAAACTTGAACATGTTCTTTTGTTTGCAGGAAGCAGAAGTAGCAAGGTTAGAAGCTAAGATCTCTGGCTATGAGCGGGCGACGTTTGGTGTCAGTACCAGTCGAGGCAAGCGGCCCAGCAGCCAGGGCAGGAAGAGACAAGTTCCACCTCTCCTGCCCTCCTTAGGACCAACTCTACATCTCTCTCCAGGCAGCTCACGGAATAACTCATCTGACTTTCACCCGAACCAGTCAGGAACATTCATGGAGGAACATACAACGTTCAACTCTACCAGGCAGCTAGGCATATCTGGGCCTCCTTTAAACAGGACAAACCTGTCAGTCAGTAGGTCACATGAGTTTGAACTACCAATGGGAAGAGACTCAGAACTGAGCCAGGACCGGGGAAGCTTCGGTGCGTACGCACCCTCAGAAATAGACAGCGAAGCTATTGAGACATTTGAAGGGATGTTGAAACATGTGAATAAGCATATAAGTAAAGAAGACTCCAGGTCCAGAATTCCTGTACCCAAGCATAGGGCAGAATTTCGACCTAGGGAATACCATCCAACCTCTTCAAGTAGGACACCAACCAAAGCACAGCCATCAAGTCAAATGCATTTTGTAAGTCCGTCAGAGACAAGTGTATATCACGATGCGTCTAGCCAGTACATGTTCCAGTCTACTCCAACCAAAACCTCTCAGGGACCGTCGGGCGCATCTTTCCGAGCACGATCGGTGTCGCCGACTCCGGAGAAATCGGAGCAGAGTTATGTGACCAGAGGTCATCCAATGACACGGTCCAGCTCACTACCATATTTGGCAGGGATGGATGTAGGGGCAGCAGGTAGGGCATCTATTTTTTATCAAAGGGTGATCATGGAGTGATAGCAAGAAGGAAAATATACTTCTTTTACTTGAATGGCATACCTATGGGTATTCTATCTAAAATCATGGCTGGAGCAGTCATTAGCATTCTTCCTTCCCCCCATCATCAATATTGACTTCCCATGTTGTATTATGGTTGATATTGACTCTTTCATGCAAAAATATGTCCTAAATTTTGAAGTGGAATAACCAACCCTCTTAAAACCTCTCTGTCTGTATATAGGACCAAACATTAAACCTTATCCCCTCTTCTATATTTTGACCAGATACAACTTGGCCGGACGTGACCCTCAATTCTCTAGGTTCTGCTCCGAACAGTCCTGGCAGCTTCCTTGACCAGACAGATGACCACTACCCCCAGGTGACCACCAACAATGATACGGAACCTTCACAACAGTAAGACTCATTCAAATTGTTTGAGAATTGCTTTGACTATAAATGACACTATGGTCATGTGTGAACAGTTTTCAAGAACAATGTGAAGTTTTCATATTCTATACGGATACCATATCATTATGTCGTGAAAAGATATACAATGTAGTTTGAATTCTGTGAGAAAAGGTAACCTTTGATAAAATATGACATATATTCAATCCTTATTTACATGTATAGGGTATATCTTATATGGTGTTTGTTAGTTCTTATTGTACATCCTGAGCATTGATTGACATCATTTTCATCATCATCTACTGGTTTCTGCATCTGCAGTCGGCGAAACATCCTGCAGCTGCATTCAGTCTTTCTTCATCTTCCACTTTGCCTTGCATGTTGCGAGCATCATTTTCATTGGATGTCTAACTTTGTGTTTTCCCTCCCCCCCAGCATGAGAACGTTGCAGGAAAGACTGCGGGCAAATGAGCTGCGCAGACAGGAGATAGAACACCAGCTGGCCGACATGCACGGCTCTATGCAGAGGGCGCAGGACAAGATCGGTCCCAGTGACAGATAGGATAGAAAGACTGTAGGAGACACATACAAACATATATACTCAATAGTTGTAAGCTAGTTATATAAACCTTTCACTTGCCAACTCTGGACAGTCCCTAAACTGACTTGAAGTCTGGAAGGATGTGACGTTACATGTACCAGGGTTGTTAGATACTGTGTGCTTCCAACTGGCAGCCTGGTACATTTTGTCATGTTTTCCACCTAAGATTATGTGGTCGGAAGTTCATGATTGATTTAGGACATCACAGGTAAACTGTCTCACTTTACTTACCGAACTGTTAGTTGTGGTAATCGTTTGTTTAGTGGCCCATATTGTCTTATTCAGTTGATATGTTTTGCTGATTCCATGCAACTGACCAAGTTCAGAGTCTAACACTAAACAGCACACAGCTTTTATGGGAGATATCTTTGTTTTCAATTACGGTAGTGCCTTTCAAAAATGAAATTCCCTGATATTAGGGTGAGAAAATTGCTCATGTGCCAGAAACTTCACAAAGGCAGCTCATTTGGCCATGCAGTATATGGAACATGATTTGTAGAGGTGGCATATGACCATCATTGACAGGTACCTTTTGTTTTCAAACCACATGTATCACATTCACTGTTTGTAAGAAAGTGCAAGAATGGTTCTAAAACAAGTCTTCGCAGTAGCTAGGTTCTATATATGTGACCATGAGAGAAGGATAAAGGAAGGAAGTGAAGTTAAACCCACTCTCCTTCTGGTGTTAAACTTCAGATTCTCATAGTGTGTGTAGGAGTGTTTATGAAAGTATCAAGGTGTAGATAGTTTGTTAGATGCACAAAAGAATGCTTAGTTTGCTGTTTATAGTTAGACATATTTATTTTCAATGCCACAGTCTATGATATCCGGCACCAACTGTATATTTCCTTTTGCCACCAGACTCAGTTCTTAAAATGATATTGAAGTGAGAACTATGTTGATATGTTATGAGATCCCAAGAGTTTATGTATATCTAGCACAAGTACACAGTTTTGATAATAACATAACACAGTCACTTTATAACTCTTAACTTTCCACATTATCAATAGAAACGTTGAAACACACAGCACTCATAGAGTGCTAAATGTTAAGATAAATCATCCAATTCACACATGTGTGCTTCCTATTTAGACAGAGAACCAACGATTATTTTACTGAAGTCACATAAATTATCAAACAAGGGCTAGAATTGTCCTTGAAATACAGTCTTGAAGTGGAACAAATAAGCAATTTATAAAAGTGATATCTGACTTCATGACTACTCTACAAATGTGCAAAAATGTCAGAATATTTATAGTACATAAAGTTGTCACTTTTCCTAAAGCATCAACTAAGCTTGTATTTTTGTACATGGTAGTTGAATCGGCATCTAATGAAATTGTCACAATAATCAGGATTACTTTGTCTTTTTAATATTTGTCTTTTTGTAAATAAAGTATTAAAATGATAGTAGAATGTGTCCTACTGTTGATTATGACATCTTCTTGATCTCATCTCATTATATGGTTTTCGAAATAAAGCAATATAAACTGAGCGATTGCAGTTTGAGTTGGCATGGTGGTAAGGAGGTAGGTTCATTTTCAGGCCGACTTGTCTCCCATGCCCCAGCCAGCCAAAGCCAACAAGTGGCCGGTGGTTTAAGTTAACTAGTCAAGCCCTTTTTAATCGTCTTCTCCTAACCTTTTCTAACGCGTAGGCGTGTCTAGAGAAGCAATCGAAATCACCAACTGTCACACCTTTTCTTAATGTTACTACACAGTTACTCAATAGATACTGATAAAACACGATTCTAATGAATCTGAATCGTCTGTTTCAAAATTTTATCCAGTTGCTCGAGCAACTATTTTTGCCACGATTCTAATAAACTTTATCAATTTTCGTTCATAATATTGTAATGTTGATAGTCGTCAGTCTAGACAGAAGGAAAAGACCGCACTCGGAGAAGAAAATATTTTATTTAAAACAAACCATCTTGGATTACATGCTGTCAATACTTGTCGACATGAATGGCAAATCCATTAATTCATCGTCATATTTGTGAATTATCAAAAGACGTGTGCTATTAGTAAGGCCGCAGGGCTTTAATGGTTTGTCGGGAACATGCGGAGATATTTTCAACTTAGTAAATTTTGAATTCAACTTTAACTCAGTACAGACTGAATTTAACTTTCTCAACTTTTAACTCAGTACAAATTGAATTTAACTTTCTCAAATTTGAACTCAGTACACATTCAATTTAACGTTGTCACTAGACAAAATTATTCCTCTGTACCGCTAGTGTCAGAGATACAGCAAAGCAGTCTGCAAACCCTTCTGAAACCGGCGAAAAGCCGTCGAACCTTGTCTCTAGCATTCAAGTTCGCTTCGCTCTTGGTTTGCTCATGTCCAAATCTGTCATTCTCTTCCGAGCTCAAACGATTGTGTGAGTCTGACTCGTCGTTCCAGGGTACTGCATCTGTGGTCAATCTAACATCTGAACTTTCCGATGATGTGCCTGCGAGCTTGCATGCCGCGTTTCTGTCATCGATCTTCTCAGCTTTCGATCCAGGGTTAACCTTCTTGTCGTCGGATGCGGTCTTCTGTTCTTGCTTATCTCCGTCGAGTTGTGGAAGCCTGTCAGATAACTTCTGCTTGTCGTCTGGTTTCTTCCCAAATTCTTGTTTCTCTTCTGAAAGTGCAGCGGACATCTTGTCGCTATTCAGGGAATCCAGACTATATTTCCGCCACGTCTGCTTCCGAATGCGACGCTCCTCTTCCTTCATGCGTTTCCTGCATCCGTCTCTCATCGCCTTGACGGTTTTCTTAGACTCCTCCGTTCTAAGACTGATCTTCTTCTCCTGTTTGTCTTTCAATGCCAAGTGTCCGTCTTCAGTCTCCAGAGCCTCCAGGATGTCTTCGATAGTGTACTGGTACAGACGATCTGTGCCGTTGGGCGGCGCTCCTAACTTCTCGTCGACAGGTGCGGCTTTGGTCCACGTTTCTGGGATGGAGAGCGGTTCCACACCTTTACTGCCGGGAAACTTCGGTCGGTCTGTAACCTCACCATGGCGTTCTCTTTCGAACTGTCGCAACCCTTCTTCTATGTCGTCCACCGTGTACAACGTCTGGGTCCCACTGTCTTCATTATCAGAATCTACGGCGAACACAGGAGAAATAAGGTTACACATTATACATTTGTTTAACAGAAATAAATAAGATCCTATATGCTGGTGTACAAGTTCTCTCTCTCAAATGCTGGTATGATTGATTTTCGATTGTGTGTTTTGACAATGCGACTATTCAATCAGAACTTCACCCCCTCCATATATCCTGGCTATGTGATCAACTAATCTTCCAACGATGAATTTTACAGTCTCCATGTTTTTAAAGTCATCTGCCCTCACCAGGTTTAAATTAATAGTGGTTACATTTTTATGCCAACCCCGTCTTACCGTTATGGCTTGATGGGAGACTTAAACAAGTAGAAACGAGCTCGAGGATTCGAAAATCATTTCTTGGTGGAATTTTGTGAAATCTGGGCAATTTAGGAGTGGCTTTGGTAGGAAACAACGTTGGGAAACGGAATAAAAAGAATCGTGACCAAATCAAAAGAACATGCCATGTATGGCTGACGAAAGTGATGAAGTTATGAATACCGCACAATGCAGTAAAACAACAATACAACGTAATATATACAAAGTACAAATAAGAAATATACACAATTTGTCAGCAAATGTACAGATAATTACATATCAAAAAGAAGCATTGAAATGATCGATATAATACACGAATAAAGTTCACCTGACAAAGGAGATCTCAGTGTGGCCGCAAGGCAAGGCGAGAGTAACTGTCCATGCCATATCTATCTAAACTGAAGTGTAAACTTTAATACTTATCTTACCTTGTCTTTCTGCCTTGGGACTGGCGTCGTCCTCTTCACCTATATAGAACAGAACTGTATTCCCGACGTCCGACATTATGATGTCAAGTTGTCGCAGATTTGGAGTCCAAAGTCAAGATATCCCAACACAAGATCACGCCTCCTCTTTTCTTTACTGACTGACGGCGCAGATTGTTTTGGGGGCAACACTGCAACAGTCGGGATAGATGACGTGTTCTACAACACACTACGTCTAAACAATCGACGTGTCACCATGGAGACGAGTGTTCGATAAAACTATGGTACGGTATTCTGGAATGCCACGCGCGATCTGCTGAAAGCGTTCTATGGACCAAATATATAATTTCAAAGTCCTTGTCTATGGACTAGTTTATCAAAATTTAATGTCATGTTTTCAAGGTTGATACACTGAAATGTATGCTGGATTGCATTTCTATCGTAAGTGCTAGGTTCATCGTATTTCTGTTCGTTCCGCCTGTAGCTAGTGTACATGGGATTTGTTCTCTACACCCCATCCCTGGCTCTTAACGCAGGTGAGTGTGATTTTACAAATACATTAACATGAACGTGTAGTGTCATCCTACGAACAGTAGCCATATGCATAAGCATTAGCTTCTATCATAAAATGTACAAACAAACAAACAACTAAAGGATGGTGGCACCCTTGTGCGTCTAATAATGTCGTGCACAATGTCTGTATTCGTGCACTAATGTCGTGCACTCTGTGCTACATGGCGACATGTTTCCCCTTGGTTAAATAAGGAATAAATGAAATATCAAATTATACAAATAGAATAGTTCGTTGTGAGATTTGCCCAAGATTGTCCTCTTGACACTGAGATCAAACACAACCTCGTGTTTGAATTTATTCCTAAAATGTTTTCTCTTTGTCGATGATTTCTTCTTTTGTTCGAATGTAGTAACTGGCCTGACGCTTTGGGGAGAAATCTCCAAGCAAATCTATCGGTGGCAAGGCAGTATCAAAATGGACAACCAGTACCAAAAGCCACCTTGTTGGCCATTGACATTGACACCGATAGACCTGCTTGGAGATTATCTTTAAGTTGGTGAACCACACGCCTTACAGCCTTTTGTAAGAAATTGGATCTATTGACAGAGACACAGTCAAAAAGGGTTTAGTTTGGTCAACGTCTCCTTGTTGCACAAAGTAGAATTAAAATTTGGATGTGCCAAATAAATCTAAAAAATGGGAATCCCTTTGCGAGCCTTCTACGATTTCCCCATTCCCGAAAATACCGAATTTCGGCAATTTGATGGTCGTCTTAGTCACTTTTTAGGAGACGGCCGTGAGCGGTACTGCAGGTTAGGCTCTCATAGGGTATATCGTCTCGTCATATGAAAGTTTGAAAATAAACAACACGTTAGGCTTAATGCTAGTATTCATTTTCTCTGACAGTTCCAGACGTCTTGATATATATTTCAAATGGCTTTTCAAACTTTATAAATCTGTAGTTGATCTAAAAGGGTCGATTGTTGGGCGCCGTGCGAGGGGCGCATATAACACCGTGGCCGCCCTGCGAAGCGCCGCCTATATTCATGTATGCATCACTTCTTGTACGTTAAGTGTATTCTAATGATATATGTGGACATCATCCACTTTCTCTAGAGAACTGTGGCCCTTTCCTGACCTGTTCCTCCACTTATATGAAAAACAATAGACCACAAAATGATATGACTAGAACAAACCTGCAAAATGCAGACTGGTTTACTGAAAACACACTACTGTGCATAACTGTGCACGCTACCTTGTAAAGTCATGTTATCTTAAATCACCTGTTTAAACAGAAGAAAAGACATCGTACCTTAACAACCTGTTCAATCTACAATTCTAGTAATGTATCCGGCAGCGAAAAGTTCACTTCTGCAAAGGCTCCGACCGAAGACCGAAAATGTTCAGCAGACATGATCTCAAAATTATGTTTTGACGTATAAGCCGAGAATGAAGCTCTTATGGGCTCTTATGTCTTATGTGTTTTTTTATAGTCCAGGTCTTTCCTGATATTGTCCTGGATCTAGAGTCTATTTCTCTGACTACCAAAACACCAGGAATGAATCAGAGATGGGCCGATTCTTAAATCCCGATACTTGCGGCACAAGAGGGACTGCGCGAGTGGTTAGATCAGGAGCTTTCTAGTCATAAATTGAGGACGCTTCAGAATCGGTGCTTATATCATTTCCTGGCACATAAAAGAAGTAAGACAAGAGGCTTCGCCATTACAACCTATTGCTTCAAAAGACAGAACTTACGATTTTCTTCGAACTGTGTTCTACAAAACTGAACCAACTGTCTTCTGAAACACTAAGCTACGAATATTGTAACATGATTATGGACTTATAAACTGGTCAATTCTTCATTCACGACTATGCGGTGACCATTACTGAAGTTTGATACACCATTCTCCTTCTTCCAAGAACCTCCGTGCTCCTTCGCTTCTTCGTCTGGTGAAAATGTTGGGTTGCTAGTGGCCGTTGACATACTGATGTCTACAGCTTCCTTGTCCTGTAAACAAGGAGATAAGTAAAAGGTAAGATAAGGTACGTAAATATTGGTAGGTAGGTAACCCCCCATTGCATTTTATAGGTCGTGGGGGCTGTAATACTACATGTAGGTGAAGGAGCCCATTCCTCTCTTTCCACCCTTTTACCAGAGAAGCGGACTGGAGCTATAATAGGATGGATACCAGGCTTACTGTAGATTGAGACGTCACTCACTCTCACTCACTCACTCACTCACTCACTCACTCACTCACTCACTCACTCACTCACTCACTCACTCACTCACTCACTCACAAACACACACACACACACACACACAAACACATACACATACACATACACACACACACACAAACAGAGACACACACACACACACACACGATGTCTGTCCTTGGTGCTGATGTGTTATCGGCTGGTTGACGAATTCTCTTTGGCAAGGTTCCTAGCTCATATTGTTTAACAGAACAACATGTTAGTGCTGATTGATCGTTGAGTACTAACTTATCGCTCACTTTTACCGAGTTACTCGCCAGTCTGCCGATGGGACATCCCTACTTACCCCCTCCCCATGTCTGACTCCACAGCGCAGCCACTCCAGCCAGCGGTTGGGCAGGCAGCAGAACACGCTGTCGTAGAACGGGACGATCAGTTTAGGGTCCACTTTCTTCGGATCCTGTGGGCCTGTGAACAAACAGATAAACGTGTTTGTTCTTTCTGGATTAAAGTAAGAAATATTCGAACACAGGTGACTGTCGTTACGCAAATGTCACCTTATGAACTCGCCTTTCTGCAGAAACTGACTGTGTATCTCGTAAGAAACATAAGCAGTTTTCCTACAAATACAATTTGCTTGCTTGCAATTGATTGCTTCAGAACTTCTGCACAAGCTATCTGTCGAATTGTTTCATGATGAATCAATCCTGAATCCAGTGATACCATTGTCAGATCCCCCTCCTACAGTTCAATCAGAATTTTGCATGATCCTGACGACAGGCAACAACATTAATTATAATCATGATTAGCAAAGTTCACATACCAGTTACGAAGCTGACTAAGAGTCCCACGATGACGCAGCTCAGCGTGGCCACCGCTCCGAGGTAGATGTAAGACAGCTCGTACAGCGCTGATTCAGGGGGACTGCATGGGGAAATGAACATTATCTGTCAGAAACCCGTTACTGTCACACTGTTCCTTCTGGTGATAATGACGACATTTTTTTCTTACAGTGATGCAATTTAGGTAAAGAATAATGGTTACGGCATTCCTGAACGTTGAGGCAAAGCTTTAAGGTTGACATCGTCGACAGTGATTAGTGTTGACCGCTAGCCCTAGTGAGCAACTTCCGCTAATAGTCATTTTGATTAACTGGTACCGGAGCTTGGAAAAAAGGTTACTAAGTTCTTTTTCTTCTTTTTTTTGTCGATTGAGGTTAATCATGATGCTCAAGTATATGTAGCTAGTAGCGCAATGTTGCTTCACTAAGCCTCGTGTTTTCAGCCAAACACACCGGGTCACCTCTACTCTTCTCGATAAGTGTGTTGGGTTCTCTTACGATCAGAGGCTTGACGCTTGAGGCCAACGCCTGAAGCTTCCTCATACTGGTAAAATTAATCAATTAAATGAAATACAAGGGGACGCCGGCTTTACGTCACCATTCGAAATGACGAAAACCTCTTACACTAGCTTTGAAGATGTAATTGTTACTTACTATCCATCGTCAGTGGGTCCAGCCGCAGTGGTGATGTTGTATTGAGTCATCAGCGTCACAGATATGGTGGAGCTCGTGGTGAAGTTTGCCGTGACGTTCGCGGAACATCCTTCGGTAGAGATCGGCGGCATCGCCCGAGCCCGCGGCCACACGATCGCGCCCATCCCGATCCACAGGGTAAGGACAAGGCTGCATATCAGGCCTGCAAGACCTCCCTGCGGAATAGAACATGAACATAGTAAATAGTCTCATAGTAAATCAAACCCATCAAGCGCCTCCCCCTTGCGCCCAAGGTCATATTGCACCAATAAGTAATCCACACATCGTACAGCATTTGGAAAGAAAAATTGGATCTATTAGTAGAAAACAGACTAATCACCCTTGTATTTGTTTAACGTCTTGTTCTTGAACGAAATAGCTTTCAAATTTGGACGTGATAGACCTTTCTAACGTGAGTTACGTGACAATTTACGGAAATGTACACTCGACCATTTCTGTTGGTAAAATGCGAAAGAAATATAATATCTAATATCCCATTGTTTTGTTAGTGAAATGTCCTCAATATTGTTATTCTTGATTTCAGATGCTCACATTTTTAAAATCAAAGTCAAAGCATCCTCAAAAACGAAAACTCCTTCGCGAGCCTTTCGCGATTTCCCCATTCGCGACAAGACCTAAATTTGGCAATTTGACGGTCGTTTAAGCCACTTTTCTCGCACCGGCCGGGAGTGATACTGCAGATTAGGCTCTGATAGGGTTTATCGTCCTGATGAGTAAAATGTGGAAATATACAAGACAGCACACTTAAAGCTGGTGAAAACTTTCGCAAACATATCCAGGTGGCTTTGCATACAATTAGAATGACTTTTGAGACTTTTTGAAACACGAGTTGATATAAAATGGATCGATTTTAGGCACCGCCCTAGGAACCCACGTAACACCGTGCCCTCCCGTAGAAGCGCCACCTATGATCATTTCTCGCACGAAATCTTAGGATATATTTGAGTATCATTCGCTTTTCCCGTGACAACCTTCGTGCGCGGATGTCATCCATTAAATCGAGTCAGTGAAGCCTACCGTTTAATGAAAGAAACGTATGGAAAACACACGTAATACGTTGTAAAACAAATGCGACTACATGCTTTATAGATACATGCATTTGTGTGAAATTGACAAGTTCATGCACACCCACCCATTTGTTTGCGCACGGGAACATCATGCCGAGCACGAAGATCCCGAGGATCGGGCCGCCGATCATGCCGAACAGACTGATGACCGCTGAGAACACCGGGCCCAGGTTAGAGGCGATGAACGCCATCAGGATCGTCAACAGGCCAAACCCCATGGCTGGTGTGAAGAAGGAAACGCATTGGGTTATAGATATTGTTTAAGATGTACTAGTTATCTCCATGAAAAATTGAGACATTGTTTTGGATGTGTCCGTCTGTCTGTCTATCTGTTTGTCTGTATCTCTCTTGATTTTTTGGTGGCAGATAGCTTGTGATGTAAGGATAAATGGTGTAGGTTTGGGCCTCCTAGCAGCTTGCTCTGGAACTACAGGGGGTTTTATGTGTCTGGTGATGCCAACAATCAGGCGAGTAAACTTAACACGAGGCGTCAGTACGTGACCGAATAGAGGCCTCCGTGGTTTCCAACTCTTCCCACCTGCATGTTCATTGTTTGTTCACACAATCGGCAAATCACCTTTTACGGCGTAATGTATACGTAAAACACCAGTTTTGCACAATAACTAACAGCTGCACAAGACCAGACTGATGGGATTGCACTTGCACCGGGACGGCCCTACTCTTATTGCTGAGTGTGGTGGTTCTTTAACGTGTGGCTGTATTCGAAAACAGGTCTTCTGCTTTACGTCCCATTCCGTTCAATTCAACAGCTAAGAAGATCTTTGATAGGAAAGATGGCTTCTGTTCAACCAGGCCGCCTTTAGTTATGATTTTCAAATCACGAGGTCGGTATAGCTGATATATAAGTTGTATAAGTACGTGTGAACACACTTTGGATATTGAGCCGTATGTACGTACCTAGAACCTTAGATATCCAGGTGTACCGCTCGTCGCTGAGGTCGGGGAAGCAGGGCTTGACGAAGTCCTCCAGCGCCACGGCGGCGAGCGCGTTCAGTCCCGAGGACATGGTGCTGAGGGCCGCGCTGAACACGCAGGCCGTGAAGAGACCAGGCATGCCCGGAAACTTACCCAGGATGTCCATCACAAAGTACGGCATCATCTGTTGGTATAGACAGCTTTTGAGTAGATATGAGAAGCACTAGGATATGGGAAAACCGTGAAAAGCCTATTTTGCACATCGCGCTCAAAATGTATTTCATTCTTACAAAAACCAGTGTCACTTTCCGCGAAATCTTTCATTCCCTACTCAGGCCTCAGGGACCTGTGACTGTTCGTGTATGGGGGCTGCAACCTTCTAACAGCAAATATTAACAAGAAAAGCCGAATAAACAACTATCCAACCAGAGGGTGATTGCGAAGGTGGCGACCTTCTCATCTGCCTCGGTTTCTGACCGGGCCGGAACAGAGCTTTGGTTGGTACACTTTGTACGTATAGGCTTTCGTCGTTTTTAGGCCACGTCCCGGACCGATTCTCAAGGCCGGACCCAACATTTTACAACACCACCGGCCTTCAGAAAACTGGGCATATGAGAAGGTCACAATCTTCGCAGTTCTCCTCTGGTTGGAGGGTAAAATAGCCCACCTGGTCCGAGTTCTGGATGTATCCTACAGTCTTCGGGTCGCAGTTATAGTACCGTGCGTACATCACCATTCCACTCAGGACCGCGAAGAGGATGAACACTATCAGTCCCAGGATGTTCCAGTAGAGAGCTCTGTAACACAATTTTAGCCATTAGGGCTTATCTTATCGTCCTTACGGGCCCACCACATACGTCGTGGGATCTGAGGGCATTCCGGGGATAGACGTGCAAATGTCCTGCAAAATTTCGCTCTCTTGTTAGCAGTCTTAGAATGTTGTCAGCGGTTGGTTCTGTCTGCAGCTAGCTTGCTTGAAAATGCTGCGACATTGTACGACGACCTAGGGCAAATGTGTCCACATATAGCACTCCCGCACTAACGGTGCGAGCCGTACATAAAGACAGTATGAGGCAGAGGGAGTGGACTTCCTTCACATCGGAGGAGAAAAGAAATCACGGGCTTCATTTGAAGAGCCTTTTGATTTTTCTGTTTCGTTGCGTATCTTTAAACATAGTGAAGACTTCAAACATCAATACTCACTGCTGTGCCTTTTTAATGGACGGACAGCTGAGGTACCTCTGCACCTGTGCCTGGTTAACTGCGTACATGGCACATCGGAAGAACGAACCTCCCACCAGGATGTTCCAGGTCGTGTGGCGAACCCGCGGGTCTGGGTCAAAACTTCAGCCGGGTCAAGGGGAAGGAAGACGTGAAAACAAGACGGATTAATTTTCAGCGAGTGTAAGTTCTTAAAACATCAAGCTCTTTGGAGAAAACGGTGGTGTATATATATTTACAAAATGTGTTCAAAGTTGAAGTTACAATCAGTCTGATCTTCCACGTGACATGTCTTGTCTTTGCACATTCCATCCACACACATCTGATAATTCCAAGATGTTGACAGCCAGACACATTTTAGGGGATATATATAGTAAAGATCTTATCATAAACCTGTAACGCGCTAAAAAAATAAAACATCCTTTCTTACTTGAAGAACTCCAGCCTCTGTCCCTGACGGTTGATTTCCCAGACGCGAGCCGGTCCGCCTGCCTCGATAGTTCCCTGGATGATGACGGCCAGAAACCCGGCCACCATCACAAACACCTGGAACGTGTCTGTCCACATCACAGCCTTCATACCGCCCTGAAGGGAGACAAGAACCTCATGTAAACCACGGGGAAACACTGGAGAGAACATTTGCATTGTGAGCAGGATCACATCACCATGAAGAACACTTGCCTGTGATCTTGTTTATCTCTTTACACATATCCATGATATCTATATTATCAACCGACCATCAACTTAAAGATAATCTCCAAGCAGATCTATAAGTGTCAATGCAGTGTCAAAGGGGCCAGTCAGATGGCATTTGGTACTGGTTGGCCCTTTTGATACTGCCTTGCCATCGATAGATTTGCTTGGAGATTACTTAAAGATACCGCAATACGTCACTTACCAAGCTAGTATAAAACGTGCAGACCACGCCCATCCCTATGACGGCTCCCCAAAGCGTCAGGCCAGTTACTACATTCGAACAAAAGAAGAAGTCATCGACATAAGAAATCTTTATCAGATTAAATTTAACCACGAGGTTGATTTGATATCAATGTCATGACAATCTTTGGCAAATCTCACATCGAACTGTTCTATTTGATATACAACAGACAATACAGAGTGCACTTTTATTAGACACACGAGTGACACCATCCTTTATTTGTCTGTACATTTTATGATAGAAGCTATTGCTTCTGACGTGTGTTCCTAGCAGGTCACAACATATTCATATATTTGTAAAATCACACTCACCTGCGTTAAGAGCCAGGGATGGCGTGTAGAGAACAAGTCCCATGTACACCAGCTGCAGGCGAAACAAACAAAAATACGATGAACCTAGCACTTACGATAGAAATGCAATACAGCATACAGTCAACCTTTAACATATGGCATACAATACTAATAAACTAGTCCATAGACAATGACTTAAAAATAATGTCCTTGGTCCATAGAACGTTTCAGCGGATCGCGAGTGGCATTCCAGAATACCGCACCATCGTTTTATCAAACAACCGTCTCCATGGCGACACGTCCATTGTTTAGATGTAGCGTGTTGTAGAACACGTCATCTACCCTGACTGTTGCAGTGTTGCCAAGAAAACAATCTGCGCCGTCAGTCAGTGAAAGAAGAGGCGTGATCTTGTGTTGGGAGACTTGACTTTCAGCCATACGCTGGACTCAAAATCTGCGACAACTTAGTGCAATGTCGGACGTCGGGAATACAGTTGTGTTCTATATAGGTGAAGAGGACGACTACAGTTCAAAGGCAGAAGCACAAGGTAAGATAAGTATTAAAGTTCTCACTTCAGTTAAGATAGATATTCCATGCCCTTGGACAGCTACTCTCGCCTTGCCTTGCGGCCACGCTGAGATCTCCTTTGTCAGGTGAACTTTAGTCGTGTATTATATAATTTCAATGTACCTATTTGATATGTTGTTATTTGTTTGTTTGTTGACAAAATGTGTATATTTTCTTATTGTAATTTCTATACTTGACGTTGTATCGTTGTTTCACTGCATTACACGGTATTCATAGCTTCATCACTTTCGTCAGTCATACATGGCATGTTCTTTCAACTTGGTCACGATCATTTTGATACAGTTAGCCAACGTGTTGCCGCAATTTTACTTGAACGTGCCAAGAAACACACGGTGTCCAATGTGTTTGATGTAGCTTTTGATCCGTGGCACGTGCGAACCATATAACATGTCTTTTACCATGCGGCATGTAGACATGTATACTCTCACGGAAATAGACGGGAATGAAGGGGGGGCGAAATAGTTACAGCTTATGTCATTATGATACATTCAATCCTACTGAAAAATAGAGAAAAAGATCCTGATTTTTTTATTTCTATTAATCAAATGTATACTAATAATGTGTCTTTTTCATTCTGCTTTGTGTTTGCCGTAGATTCTGATAATGAAGACAGTGGGACCCAGCCGTTGTACACGGTGGACGACATACAAGAAGGGTTGCGACAGTTCGAAAGAGAACGCCATGGTGAGGTGACAGGCCAACCGAAGTTTCCCGGCAGTAAAGGTCTGGAACCGATCTCCATCCTAGAAATGGTGACCAAAGACGCACCTGCCGACGAGAAGTTAGGAGCGCCGCCTAACGACACAGATCGTCTGTACACTATCGAAGACATCCCGGAGGCTCTGGAGACTGAAGACGGACACTTGTCATTGAAAGACAAACATGAGAAGAAGATCAGTCTTAGAACGGAGGAGTCTAAGAAAACCGTCAAGGCGATGAGAGACCGATGCAGGAAACGCATGAAGGAAGAGGAGCGTCGCATTCGGAAGCGGACATGGCGGAAATATAGTCTGGATTCCCTGAATAGCGACAAGATGTCCGCTGCAGTTTCAGGAGAGAAACAAGAATTTGCGAAGAAACAAGACGACGAGAAGTTATCTGACAGGCTTCCACAGCTCGACGGAGATAAGCAGGAACAGATGACTGCATCTGACGGCAACAACGACGACAGAGCAACAGAGTCAGAGTCAGACTTACATGATCGTTTGAGCTCGGAAGAGAATGACACATCTGGACATGAGCAAACCACGGGAAAAGAGAACCTGAATGCTAGAAACAAGGTTCGACGGCTTTTCGCCGGTTTCAGAAGGGTTTGCAGATGGCTTTGCTGTATCTCTGACACAAGCGGTTCAGAGGAATGATATTGTCTAGTGACAATGTTAAATTGAATGTGTACTGAGTTGAAAGGTGAGAAAGTTTGATTCGATGTGTAATGAGTTAATAGTAAAAGTTGAGAAAGTTTAATTCAATTTGTACAGAATTAAAAGTTGACAAAGTTAAATTGAATGTGTACTGAGTTAAAAGCTGAGAAAGTTAAATTCAATGTGTAATGAGTTAATAGTATATCCGCATGTTCTCGACGAACCATTAATGCCCTGCGGCCTTATCAGTATCACACGTTATTTGGTAATTCACAAATATGATGATGAAGTATTTGCCATTCATGTCGACAACTATTGACAGTACCTAACCCAATATGGTTTGTTTATGAATAAAATTTGTTATCTTCAGATGGTGTGTGGAGTTTTCCCCCTGTGTCTAGACGCTCCATTCACCTATCAACATTATACAAAATTATGAACGAAAATTGGTTGAGTTTCGTTAAAAGTGTCTGCATGTACTTACATTAAATAAGAAAGGGTGTGTGGCAGTGTGTGATTTCCATTGCTTCTCTAGCCTACCAGTTTCTATTGTCCTTTAGAAACTTTAACAATTCAGATAAAAGGCGTGTAGTCTGTATAACGCAAACTCCAGCTGTCCGAGGATTTCTGTCCCCTCCCCGGACGGCTAGGCGGTTACAGGGCGGCAATCCGTTACAGGAGCTTGATTGAGTTTAGGCTAAAAGGCGTGGTGTGGGTGAAAAATAACAATATTCGTTTGACCCGTTCATAACAGTTTTCAAAATATGTTGTTATGGTGCTAAGTGCTAACACTTGTTGATAAAATGTTTGCTTAGCTCTTCAACATACTGACCATGTTCACCACGAAGAGGACGGTACACAGTAAACGAACAGTCTTGGAGAACCGGATTTCCAGGTACTGGAAGGGGACAATAAAAACCAATTATTTCCAAGGAGAAATAGGTTATATTTGTGTGACCCTTTATTTCCATAATAATGATTGGAATATGATACAAAATCTAAAAGGATGGTATAAAAGACAACTGAACACACAAAACGTAAAAGCAAATCGTTCTTCATCGATGGAATTCGTTGAGCAATCTGTCAAATCTTCGGGCGCTCAGCGGTCGCAGCGTGGTCGCAGCCTCTAGTGGGAAAGAGTATAAAGCCCCTGTCACACGTCACAAGTCCGAATGGGTTGCGTCTTAACATGTTTTTGGTTTGCAGCCGAAGAACTGATTTCTTAGGTTCGATCACTAGGCTGCACAATGGTGGGTTAAAGTAGAAAACAACTTTTCCCCCGCAAACCTTATTTAAACCAAAAAAAATGTTGATGCGCAACTCACGCGCACTTGAATATACGCACAAGTGTGACAGGGCCCTTACATCCAGCAGCTATAAGGCACATGATCGAATTACGAAAATGTAAAACAGTGACAGCATATCTGTAGTAACAGAAATGTAAAAACCTCGTAAGTGCTGGTCAGGCCCAGGTTGTAGAAGGTCGGTACAAATAGCCTCGCTACCAGCACCATGCTCAAGGAACCCGACACCGCGAAAAACCAGAACATGGTGCCGTTTCTGTACACCTCTGCAGGACTTCCCAGCACCGTGACAGCGGAGACGAACGAGGCTAGCAAGGACATGACCACGGGTAACATTGACATGGACTGGGGAAAAAACGAATTGAAGCAATGATAAACGTGTTACATGTAAAATCTGTCCATGTAGCTAGAGCCTATACGGCAATATACCGTTGGTCTCACAATCACTAGTCGGACAGAAAAGCACAATATTGCCGACGAACAGAAATTGCCAGGGTATTCTTAAATTCGTAGTCTCTAATAGACATAGTCAAACAGAGTTGCACGTACGTCGATAAAGGTTAGACATGTAGTTAATAAAAGACGCCAAAGAACAGTTACTCAACCAACTGGATAGATTTTGGAAATGGTCAGACGTTTTAAGTAGCAAAAAGTACCATCCGCGAACTATGAATTGATATACGTAACTCTATGACTGGCTATCTTCTCCGGCAAACTATTCCGCCTACTTGTTCAATTTCTACGCAGAGACTAGCATTGCCGTACCCAACACACACAGTTTCAATGTTAACTTTGCCTTTATATATGCTGCTGAATGCAGTGCTGATCGATGTTGTGTAGGTTGCTTTCTGTTCAGGCTTACAAACGGTATAGTCAATCTTTAGTTAACAATAGCAATGAGCCCTGAAAGTTTTTTGTGACTGACCTTATCAGCCATGAGGAACTCCTTCTGTGTGCTCTGCTTCCCGCCCGTGCATGCGTAGTACAGCCCGATGCCTGCCGACACGCACAGCATGACGGAGAACACCACGTAGTCCCACACGCCGAAGTACAGCGGCTCGGTTGCCATGGTAACTCAGCACTATTGGGACAGAAGCAAAAATACTTTCTTGGACGGTTTTAACGGACACATTAAAATTCTTTACACAAGTCATTTGAAAATGAATTAAAGCAAAGACTATTTCGACAAACATTTCTTCACATTACGTTCTTAGACTTTTTGCTAATCTTAGGTTGTCGTGAACACTTTTCAGACCTAGGTGACGGTATGACGGGTATGACGGGTATGACGGGTGTTCTCGTCTCTTAAGCAGACCCAAATGCTTTGTGAAAATTGAACAGAAGCGGCCCATTGCATAAATCCGTCCGCCCGACCACACCTGATTACACATACATGCATCCACGGGGACTATTTTATCAAAAACGTGAACGTGAGCCGTCTATCAATGTCAAACAAACCCCCCAGAAACAAAAACAAAGACAAGCACGCACTTCAGAAGCTGCGGTACTTCAGACAAGGACAAATAGCAGCCAAAATCAACGTCAATGTCATATCCTACTTTCTTCCCAGTGCAAGCCTATTTGCATATATATATATATACATATCAACCTTTAGCACACTGAAGTAGCCGTTTGGCATCCAATTCTCTATTGCTTACAGAATTAGGCAGCAGGGAAAAAAATGTAATCTGAATCCATATTATTGGTGGTCACTATATTTGAAACCCCTAGATTATCGCACACTGGTCAGTGTGCTTAGCTGAACGTGACCGCACAAACATTTGAAAAGCGCACCTGGTCTAATAACTTACCGAACCATACCTAATGCCACCCAAGTTCTACCTCAAGTCTAACTCCGCAGAAGTTACTTGGGCGTTGAAACTTGAGCAAGTTGTTAAGAAATCCGTGTATAATAACTTCGCAATTCAGGAGCCAATATATACTTGACACATGGCCAAAGCTATCAGACTCTCTGAAGTGGCTTAACAGGCTCGGCAATCTTTTACAAGGGGGATACAGTCAACATTGGTCGGCATTTTAGACTCCTAAATAATCTAGAGTCTCCTACTAAGCATACAAAAGGTGGAGGGGGCTACTAATTCCCTAAGCACACTATATGTAAAGTGTCCTTATGTAACTGTTCCCTGGTGAGTTCACTCCCTCTTTAACACTCTACCTTCCCTGGGCAAATTTTAGAGCTATAAAGCCGGAAATGAGCAGTTCCTGCCAAGAGCTATATGATATTGAGCGGAGCTCGTTATCATCAAATAGTGTTTTCTTCACTAATTAACTTTTAACAATGGTCGCTTTTCTGTGTTTGCTTCGAAAACAGTCAAGCTTGTGTTTTAACTTCTCCCGAAAACGAACGTTTTCCTCAATGACAACGATTTCTTGATGGAAGCTTAGGTCCAAACATGATCACTTGTTGTAGGTTCTCAAAGATAGTGCAGTTGAAGTAATATCCTTTTCTTTTGATAGTTCCATTTTCACTGTGACGCTCCATTTTGCCCCAGTTTCAAGCGTTAATCAAATACTCCGATGGGGCGGTTCTAACGGTTGTGTAACTTGGCTCTGCATCATTTACGCAACGGGCCTGTCCAACATTTGAGCAACCTCCTTGATCTGAAAAGTTTCCTCTAGTCAAGGAGATTGCTCTAGTCTTGGTAACTTATAGTTTCGTCCCATGCAGTAAACAAAGTTATCAAGTTCGAAAAGTGTGCGGGGTAGCAGTAAGTTAAGACTCGAAGTAAGGAGGGGAAAAGAAATATTAGCACGCATGCCTGCCGGGAAAATACTGCCATCATTTTGTGACAAGTCTTACAATAGTCAGTTGTACCTGAAATGCACGAGGCGAGTAGTAATCTCCCGGACGGTAAGTGGCGTATGAAACACACTGTTACACAACAATTTTATCGCAGTTGTCGTCAGTACTTCTGTTGTATCACTGCATAAACAAACAGTATCAATTAGACAAGGGGTAAAGCTGTGCTTTGTGGCGATTTTAAATGTCTTCACACTGAAGAAGAACTCACCAAGTTTCTAGCCGACAGCGCAGCTCTCCTCAGTTCGAATGATTGATCAACTGAATCACGTGACCCTGCGTATTTGTGACGTCAGTTACTTGTTTGCACCGTTACCTTGACTACACAAGTTGGGTAATTTGCGTGTTTGTGAGACCTTATCAGTAAATGTGTGCACAGAATCAGCTTTGATGCCCCAAATTGTCTTTGTTGTGTAAATACATGATGTGCAAAGCACACACCCACACATACACAAACACACACATTAGCCAGTGGGTGCCATCCTATTTCTACCGGGGCTACTACACTAGTGTAGGAGCCCCGGTAGAAATAGAATGGCACCCAGGCTACACACAAATACGATCCCTTACTAAAACACACACACACACACACACACACAAACAAACATACACACGCACTCACATACGCAGATGCACACACACAGTATATGACATGCCCACTCACTATATAAATGTAGTAAAACAAAACTTGAGTTCTGAAACCCCACACCTTTGCAAATGATGTTAACCTCTAGCTCTTCGAATGACTTATCATAAATGTTCCTCATTTACTATGCAAATTAAGCTCCTACTTGGCAAGAGCTATGTCAGTTGATCATCTTCTCTAACCAAATAACACAAGTCGTTCAAGTTCAAACTATGAACGTCTAATCTTAGCAAACGAGGCTATTGAAGCAAAAAAATACAGCAATGTAAAGGCCAAAATCGAGTAGGTAATGTTAGTTATTGACTAATTAACATTACTTAGTTATCGTGTAGACTATATTTAGTATCATGCAAGAATCACAACAATTGATAAGTGAAGATCAAACTTTATTGTTCCACAGTGCTCTTTACTTGGCCGAGTGGTGCCACATATTCTGACTCACAATACTTCTACGTGCACGTTTGGTACTAGGCCCATAGTATATATATAGGGCCAATAGTTCACATCCATTAAGCATTACAAAAGTCACTCCCCAAAGATCATCATTTTTCGGTGTTAATTCTTTATTATATCTCGACAATGGTAGGTCCGATTTTGATACTGAAGAAAACGTCTTGCTCCACAAGCAAAGTGCTATCACTGATATCACCATTTCCGTTCTCCTTAGAGTCCATTCCAAGTCACCAAGAGGGTTGTTATTGTCCTAATTTACAAATGTTTTCAATCTATTGTAATTATTTGTGTGAGAGATTTCATACTTAAGAAATATTTTGAATGTGATTTCAACTTTATAAATGTTTCTCCGGTTTTCTAAAACTTAAGACATATCTATCATATGGAATATGATATTTTTAACAGTTTCTAGATAATGGTAACGGCATTCTACCATTATTTACCATTATTTACAATTTCCTACCATTTCTTAACATTGTTTGTAACATCTTTATAAATAGGTCAGAGGGCTAGGAAGAAAGCAATTCACACATTCTTGCGAAGTATAGGGAAGAATGCTTTCCACAAAGGACCCAACAGTGTCCCGCAGTGAAGTCTAAAGATGTACAAAAGCAGACAGAAGGGCCGAATTAGCACATACTTTTATGGGGCAATCACCATTCTACCATTGTTAACCATTTTCTACCATTTTTGTTAATATTTCTAAAAGTGAAAAAATCACATCGATGTTTAGAAATCATTCTAAACATTTTTGTGAAGTTCCTTTCAAAATATTTCTAAATTATCTAATCGACTTCAAATAAATTCATATTTTTATATTCAATCTTTTAGAAAAATTTAGAAGTATTGTCAGTCAGATATTCTTTTGTTAGAATTGTTTCTAAATTATTACAAATATTATTATAAAACCCTCTTGGTGACTTGGAATGGACGTCTTGGCAAAATGTTCGTGTGATTATGCTACTGCCCGTAGAAAGGGGTCCTATGAAATGGGCCGGAAAGGAGGTTACAGATACAACGGTCAAACTACACGCTAAGTTAGACTTCAGTGTGTATATTGTAAGTCTGCTCCGAGCACAAAACACACACAGATTGTCAGACCACGAACATTTAGAAATCGAGTCATGAAGTAGAATAATAAATGAAGCAATCAGTCACCGGACAGGGTTTCCAAAATTACATTTACATGCGAGAACGACAGGAATTTGTTATGAAATTCATTAGTTCATGCATCTAAATCATCGTAGGCTATATGCCCAGGGACTGTACACGCTGGAAACTCTGCTCCGACCACAAAACACACACAGATCGTCAGACCACGAACATTTAGAAATCGGGTCATGTAGTAGAATAATAAATGAAGTAATCAGTCACCGGACAGGGTTTGCAAAATAACATTTACATGCGCGAGAACGACAGGAATGTGTTATGAAATTCATTAGTTAATGCATCCCAATCATCGTAGGCTATGTGCCCAGGGATTGTACACGCTGGAAACTCTGCTCCGACCACAAAACACACACAGATCGTCAGACCACGAACATTTAGAAATCGGGTCATGAAGTAGAATAAATGAAGTAATCAGTCACCGGACAGGGTTTGCAAAATAACATTTACATGCGAGAACGACAGGAATGTCTTATGAAATTCATTAGTTCATGCAAGGACATTATATCCTATATAATGTGCTTGGTTCATGCATCTAAATCATCGTAGGCTATATGCCCAGGGACTGTACACGCTGGAAACTCTGGTCCGACCAAAAAATACACACAGATTGTCAGACCACGAACATTTAGAAATCGGGTCATGTAGAATAATGAATGAAGTAATCAGTCACCGGACAGGGTTTGCAAAATAACATTTACATGCGAGAACGACAGGAATGTCTTATGAAATTCATTAGTTCGTGCATTTCAATCATCGTAGGCTATATGCACAGGGATTGTATACGCTGGGAACTCCTGAAGCAGTAACAGCAAGTTTAAATAGCTGGAAGCGTTATGCATGACGTATTTCATATACGACACCGCTACAACTGCGTACGAAACCAAGACATGGGATCTGGCTCAGAGCCAAATGGTCCCCGGTTAATTCGAATCCTGCCGTGTCACCGATCTTGTGCCCTTGGGAAATGCACTTTACACGACATTCCCAACATGCCAGAATGGTCGTCATCAAGACCGTGGGCATTAACGATAAGAAGAAGAATAAGACAAACTCGACACAGTCATGGAGATTACACATCCAGGTACATAATACGATATCACATGTCACAATTCTTACAACTCTCAAGTCTCTGACAAAGTCAAACGTTTCAGACATCATCCACTATCATTCATCAGTAGACTATTATTCATTTTGTAATATAGAGATTACAAACTTCACTGACTCTTAGCACCCATAGAGAAATAAAATATAACGATAACTTTTATCTTAGCCAAATAATAAAGTGAAAATATTCAAACAAGGACATATGATTGTCGTTGAGATATGCTATCAAAGTGCAACAAACTATAACCGATAAAGTCTTGAACTAATACCAGTAGAAAGATCTGTCATAACGCATGAGATAGGAAGAACAAAATAAACAGATACATTTTTCTTAAGAATCAGGTAAATATGGTCAGTGGCCATAGTGGCTTATCAGGGAATGTTTCTCGCTGATAACCAAAGACTAAATCAGGTATGCAGATCACTTAAGTTCGATGACTAAGATAACCGATTCTGTACTGGACAAGTTGTACTCATTGTAAAGCAGGTATACATCATATATTGATGCCGTTGTCAAACGTGAGTTGGGCTGTGGCCATCACCCGAGTCATTCGTTAAAAACTTGCGGGCGGCAGGAGACATCTCGATTTCCACAGGTGACAAGCCCTGGAGAAGACGGATAGACGGGATATCAGTACTGTCAACAGTGTTAGATGGTAACACGATAATAGCCCCCTCTCTCTTACGCTCTCTCACTCACTCACTCACTCACTCACTCACACACACATACACGTACACACACACACACACACACATACACACACACGCAAAACATATTCTTATATGCAGAGAGAGAGAGAGAGAGAGAGGAAAGAGAGAGAGAGAGAGAGAGAAACACATAGAGAGAAAAGACATAAACATAAATGTGGAGTCTGTCCTTGGTTCTGATTGGTTATCGACGGGTTGACGACTTCTTCTTGGTAAAGTTATTTGCTCTATCTGTTAACAGCACCTTAACAACACCTTAGTGCTGATTGTTCGTCGAGTAATAACTTATCCATACACACTTCGCTCACTTTTACCGACTTACTCGCCAGTCTGGCGATGTGATGTCCCTACTTACCCCGTCCCCATGTCTGACTCCACAGCGCAGCCACTCCAGCCAGCTGTTGGGCAGGCAGCAGAACATGCTGTCGTAGAACGGGACGATCAGTTTGGGGTCCACTTGCTTCGGATCCTGTGGGCCTGTGAACAAAGGGATATTAATATGCATATGACCAGAACCACGATACAAGTTAGGATTATTTTTTATGATCAAGATCGTGTTATATCAAAAGATCAGTAACAACGACTGTTAGATATCCGCTGTCCATGAATGTGTAGGCAACGTTACTTTATCCCGTGGTAGTGTAATGTTCGCACGACACGTGCTCTGTTGAAACAAAAATCGCCAAAGATGTAACCACGTTCACATACCAGTGACGAGGCTCACCAAGAGTCCCACGATGACGCAGCTCAGCGTGGCCACCGCTCCGAGGTAGATGTAAGACAGCTCGTACAGCGCTGATTCAGGGGGACTGGGAAAAACAAACATTCGGTCGTTCAGAGTTTTCACTGTCTTCCCTTTCTAGACAATAATAACAACATTAGAGCAACAAGCAAAGAGGGATTCCTCGAGATTTTGTCTCAGCTATTCTAGTAGCACGTTACGTACGTTATATTCACCGAATGTGTTACCGTAAAATTACTGATGACGTGGCCCATGGAAACACAAAGACATACTCGTATAAAAGCGCTTCAGACGTTATTGTTACTTACTACTCGACTACGGTAGGTCCGGCCGGAGTGGTGAAGTTGTACAGTGCCGTGCTGGTGGGCATGACGGGGCTCGTGGTGAAGTTTGCCGTAGCGTTGGCAGGGAGATCAGCCGGGCATCCTTCGATCGAGATCGGTGGCTGCAATCCAGACATCGGCCACACGATCTTACCCATTCCGATCCACAGGGTAATGAACAGGCTGAACAAAAGGCCTATCAGACCTCCCTGTTGGATGGAACCATAAGCAGTTCATAAAATGATCAAGACATGAAACAAGATTGATGTTTGTTTATGAGTTTTGATGTGTCACGGACACGATGTTTCTTCATTGATTACGTGACTCATGGAAGGTTTTCAGCAAATCCCAAAGTCTTCATACGTGACGAAATATTGGTATGTCTTAGATAAGCATACCAACAGCTTCAGATGCCTTCAGTATAAGTGCATGTATAGGAATTTTCCGACATAGAAAGACCAAAGAAACAAACCGTACGTGTACATCCTTACAACCAGTACTCCGACCTCTAAGGCAGTGTACACTGAGTTTTTTCTTCCAGCGTTAGATCAACAGCTCAACTGTTAGCTATCTGATTGAACCTGAAAACTACGTTCATGCAGTATTAGCGAGTTCGTGCACACCCACCCATTTGTTGGCGCAGGGGAACATCATGCCGAGCACGAAGATCCCGAGGATCGGGCCGCCGATCATGCCGAACAGACTGATGACCGCTGAGAACACCGGGCCCAGGTTAGAGGCGATGAACGCCATCAGGATCGTCAACAGGCCAAAAAGCATCGCTGTGAAGGAAATGAAATGTAGACTTGAATAAAGTATGACGATGAGCATTAATCATTGACACCGGAACGAATTTCAAGAGATTATTAAGACAGTATATGTATACTAATTACTAAAAGAACCAACAGAAAGATATTTATGAGCAAGAAACAAAAATGTATGATCGGATGAGGCTTCTAAAATTCTTCGTAAAAGTTAGTAGTATGCTAGCCTCTACCAGGCTCCGCGAGATGGCTGGGAAAATAGTAGGAATCGGCAAATAAAAATCTGGAGAGAGGGTATATCTGCCATCCACGGATGGCAGACTGTCCTCTCTCCGTAGCTAACTCCCTTGGCACACTATTCACTCTATTACGGCCAATTTCTACTATTTTTCCAGCCATCCCGCGGAGCCTTGTAGAGGCTAGTAGTATGCATCTGGTGATCACAATAATCCAGACCAAATGTCTGCTGACCCAGCTAAATTGTAAATGAAAGATGCGTGATTCAACCATTCCCCTATTGCTTTTCAAACGTTTATGATACGAAATGTCAATCTAGATCTCACAACCGTTGTTTTTGTGATACTGCTCTTGTTTGGGTCAATATCAAAGCCTGTATTTTCACTCTTCTTGTCAATATGTACTAGTATTCTTTACATTAGGTCAGGTGAGCATACTGAAATCTTTGATTGAAAACTCAGCTTCTCTTTGCTCTAGTCACACACCCGAAGGAAGACCTCGCCTTGGTGATTGTTCTAGCTTGTTGTATGTGTTCTCACGACAAATACTAATTATAGTTGTTTGCACTTACCTAGAACCTTAGATATCCAGGTGTACCTCTCGTCGCTGAAGTTCGGGAAGCAGGGCTTGACGAAGTCCTCCAGCGCCACGGCGGCCAGCGCGTTCAGTCCCGAGTCCATCGTGCTGAGGGCCGCGCTGAACACGCAGGCCGTGAAGAGACCAGGCATGCCCGGAAACTGGCTCAGGATGTCCATCACAAAGTACGGCATCATCTGTAGGTGCAAACAGTCAAACACCATTTAATCGTACGGAAACGTTTCTAACGTTTTCCAACAAAACAGAGTAAATTCACCAAATGTTTGACTAGACCTTCTGTCTTCTTCAGGAGAATCAGCCCGATTTCTCAGAAACGTGAGATGTGATCACTGGGTCATAGGTCGCTGGAAGTCGGTATCGTCCTCCGTCCCGTACAATGAGACGATGGGATGAGTTTGTACGCTGCAAAAGCCGTTATGATTAGATAATTGGCTCTAAATATCATTTTTGGATGAACCAGTGGCACTATCCATGGCAAACTTAAATCGCCGTCCTGAGGCCAGTACGGATGATGTCCTTGTACTAGTCATGGTTTTGTGTAAATAACTTTTGAATCATCAACAGGTACCTGATGAAACTATTCACGGAACAAAGACAGTAGACGGCCTACCTGGTCTGAGCTGCTGATATATCCCATTGTTTTCGGGTCGCAGTTGTAGTACCGTGCATACATCACCATTCCACTCAGGACCGCGAAGAAGATGAACACTATCAGTCCCGGGATGTTCCAGTAGAGAGCTCTGTAACACAGAAGCGTAGATGGTGACATACTATATATACTGACTGTCTCTGAATCCAGTTTCGAGCATATGTCTAATATTGTTTGCTCATCAACGGAAAGTCTTTTTATCAACGAGGGCCGGAGAATGACGTTAGGAGTTGTTGTTGACGTTGTTGGTCAAATACTACGTATTCAATGGAGTATACTCACTGCTGAGCCTTTTTGATGGACGGACAGCACAGATACCGCTGCACCTGTGCCTGGTTGACTGCGTACATGGCACATCGGAAGAACGACCCTCCCACAAGGATGTTCCAGGTCGTGTGGCGAACCCGCGGGTCTGGGTCGAAACTTCAGCCGGGTCAAGGAAAGTAGTAGAAGAAGGGAGAAAAGAGAAAAAAAAACAACGCTGACTAATTTTCCATGTGCATGCGCAAGGTTATATTTTTAAAGACCATGTTATCCCGGGGACTGATGGATGGTACATGTATAACAAATCTCATTGGTCCAAGATGTTTTGGACATACATCGACTGAACCTTCGGTTAACCGAGACTGGGGTGATACAGTCTTAAGGGGACCTTTGACCCACGACACACTAATGACGTCACATGATTGTGAAGATACGTATCAAAAGCAAGAAGGCCAACAGTCCAAAATTACGGAAGATTCGATTGAAAATTCGTTCAGTTGATTCTACTTCCACAGTACAATCACTTCTTACTTGAAGAACTCGAGTCTCTGTCCCTGGCGGTTGATTTCCCAGACGCGAGCCGGTCCGCCTGCCTCGATAGTTCCCTGGATGATGACGGCCAGAAACCCGGCCACCATCACAAACACCTGGAACGTGTCTGTCCACATCACAGCCTTCATACCGCCCTGGAAATAAAGGACATTCAGTTGCGAACCACTAAGAAAGATAATGCTCCGGTCACAATTGGATAAAGGGGCCCCGACGGGTAGTTTGCGGGCTGCTTGTTTGGACTTTCGGGCATTTCCCCTATCTACGTGGCCCAGTGGGAACCCCTTTGGCTACTGGGCTATTTTGGGGGGCACGGCCGGGACCGGAAATTTTTTACCTCGGAGTTAAAATCAACCCGGGACCCAGTAACAAATAGACGGCGTGCATGAGCTAATCGTGCGAACACCGAGAGGTAACCCCCGGGTATCGGGCAGTCCACAGGGACAAATTTGTGGCTTCAAGGCCTGGACGGGGCTACACATCCCCTACGGGCACCGGCGCCAATGTGGCCGTAGCATAAGGCTCAACTGGCCTGAAGCTGCTAGCCTGGGTGCCATCCAATAACTAACTGGTAGTAATTGGAATGGCATCCAGGCTATGAGGCTATGAAGCTGCTGGGAACATGTTACTCACCAATGCAGTGTAGAACGTGCAGACCAGACCCATTCCCAGGACTGCTCCCCAAAGAGTCAGGCCAGTCACTAGAAGTAAACAAAGTGGATAATTCATAAACGATGCATGCAGAGGGTCGCTTCTCTAGAACACAATACTGTCATATGGTGACGTCATAATTAATCCCAAATGTCTCGAAGGTAATCTTGAATTACCCAACTGTAAAAGTAGCTGTCTCCATTCTAAAGTCTACTCCATAATCTATTTTCCTTATAAACTGTGCTCCCTTAAATATAATATTGGATCATCTCGTGTGTCTGTCTTCTATCTACATCTTCTTTTGTTGTTATTAAGTGGGCCGACTACTCTCTCTTCGCAACAGGGGCTGAATTGCGAGGAACTTGCAATTGGTGGGGATTACAATGAGTGAGGTTGTAAGTTATGTTCGTAAGTTTGTATGTTCACACTCACCTGCGTTAAGAGCCAGGGACGGCGTGTAGAGAACAAGACCCATGTACACCAGCTGCAGCACGAAAAATTTATTGGCTTAGTATCCATGACAGACAGTTGAGTAATCATTACTAATCAATTCAATTGAAAATGACTGATTCTTACAAGTGCTTAAAAATGTTCGAAAGTTTAAAAATGTTCGACAGTTTACATTAAAACAATAGTCAAAGCATATTTCTATCATTTACATTTTTCATACTAAACTTTAACATACTGACCATGTTCACCACAAAGAGGACGGTACACAGTAAACGAACAGTCTTGGAGAACCGGATTTCCAGGTACTGGACATAAAAAGGGAAAGAAGAAATACCAAACACTTTATTTGCATGGGGAAATAAAACAAATCAATGTCACTGTCAGCATCAAAAGAACAGTGATCTTTTTTCACAATCGATGCAACACGGTATCTTGCTCGAGACCGTTCAGTATCTCAACAATTTGCCAAGAAATGAACTTAAACGGCCGTATTCTGTATTCATAAATAAACAAACCTCATACGTGCTGGTCAAGCCCAGGTTGTAGAAGGTCGGCACAAATAGCCTCGCTACCAGCACCATGCTCAAGGAACCCGACACCGCGAAAAACCAGAACATGGTGCCGTTTCTGTACACCTCTGCGGGGCCTGCCAACACCGTGACGGCTGAGATGAACGAGGCTAGCAAGGACATCATAACGGGCAACGTTGGCATGGACTGAAAGAAACAAAGAACACAAAGTCTAGAGATATAGAGCCTCCGTTGCAGCCCCCGCATGGCGTTACGTTTTTTTTCTTCAACAAACCACTTCAACAAAACCACGCATAGTACGGGCCGGTGGCCAATCTAGATAGTTATCAGAACACAGAAGCCATGTGAAAACTGCGCATAATTGTTGAAAATAACACATCCCACGAGGCTGCAAGGGAGGCTAATAGATATTGAACTTGTGGCCATTTAAGATAAAATAAAAGACAGCTGTCTCGTTCATAGAAATCTACATGGGAGAACGTGACTTACACTGGCAGTAATAAGTTCTCATTATACGCAAACCACATTTAGGGTGACTGATCTAGGCTCTGCGTATACGGGGCGGACTTTTTGGGGACTTACTAAATGTCATATTTGTTCTTTTCTATCGAGGATTGCAACACGAACCCGAGTACCATAGAACTGATATGCCATCAGAAAGCCCGCCTCGTGGAGCCTGCTGAGGAGGCTAACTGTACCTGGTCAGCCATGAGGAACTCCTTCTGTGTGCTCTGCTTCCCGCCCGTGCATGCGTAGTACAGCCCGATGCCTGCCGACACGCACAGCATGAGGGAGAACACCACGTAGTCCCACACGCCGAAGTACAGCGGCTCGGTCGCCATGGTAACTCAGTACTGGGACAGAAGCAAAAATACATGTACTGTAACAACACTGAGCATGGCCCAAGACGATATTGAAATAAGAAACCCGGCAAAAGATTCTTGGGCTAAATATAGTGGCATTATTCGAACGCTTGAACCCATGCGTCCTTGATGTGTATATTTGCATGACCATGTCCTTCGTCCTTTATCGAGTCAATAGCAAGTCCAAATTAGCAACCTTCAAGATGCCAAACGAGTGCACAAAGTAACCAGCTTAGGCCAGAAAAACTTCTGTCCAAGGGCAAAGTTGTAGTCTCTGTATACTGCCGCATGCCCATAGCCAAGTTAGCAGGTTTTCTAGGATTCCAGCCCCGCTGGTGATTCAAATAAGGCCCAATTTACACTTGTTCAATGAAACTGTAGTACTACACATGGTAGTCTACTACTGCAGTAGACTTTAGATTCGCGTCCACTTTACACTCAACACAGGAAGCCTAGCAGGACACCCCACTGTTCCTGATTGTCACGAAACTGTAGTGACCTATTGTGACCTTTGAAAAATCGCGTGAGGAAATTTCAGCATGTTTTTTATTTGTGAAAAGGTAGGGGTTTTATATGATGCGAAATACCAAGAAAAAGGGCCTGACAGCTCGGTTTTACTGAGAAAACTTAAGAATGACCGCAGATGACCCGAAATGGAACGCGCGATCAGTTCGAATTACGTCAGATCGAACATGGTTGTTGCCTTCGAAGTGTAGTCTACTACCTCTGTACTACAGTTTCTCTTTACACCCGGTTCGAAGTCTCGCAGAATCTCCGCCGAAGTGTAGTACTACTACCCCCGAGGCTGTAGTAGACTTCTACAGTAGTTTTCTTTTTACAACCAGAAAAAAGCTGTAGTCTACTACAGTAGTAGACTACCATGTGTAGTACTACAGTTAAAAGGACAAGTGTAAATTGGGCCTAAGTCCGCCTTGAAAAAGGAACATTGAACGTTAAAAAGTGGACCCTCGAGTGTGTAAAATTTCAAGAATCAAACCTTCTGAAATGGCACTTCCTTTGTTTTTGAGAGGATATGAGACAAAGTGAGCACATTTTCTAGGATTTTAGTCTCGCTGGTGATACAAATACGTCCGCCTTGAAAATTGAAAAAAAAAAAGCTTGGACATCAAAAAGTGGACCTTCGAGCGTTCTTCCGAACCCCCCGAACCCCCCGAACCCCCCTGGCTACGCGCTACTAGCTCTCCAGAAGCAGTGTTTTTTGACGTGTTTTCATGCTTTTTTGTCTGGCTTTCTATTTTGTCCTGTTTTCTATAAGCCAAGCTTGGTGACATAAAGACAACGGGACAAAGTCGAAAGCCCGACAAAAACACCTAAAAACACTTCACAAACCAGCCGGTAGAGTATCTGTACAAGCAGAGATTCGTCTCCGGCTGTTTCTTGTGCCAATCAACCAAGAACGTTTTCCCACAAGGATATAACGTTACATTTAACGTTACTGCAAAACGGCGATGGCGTCCTTCGATAGTAATGAAAAGCAAATAACGATTTATGAAAGAAATGAGGCCTGTTTGTTTGGCCACAACCTTACCTGCTTTTCCTTTTCGACAAAATGGATTTGGTCGTGCCGATCGCGATGCTCAAGCAAGGTGCTCCTACCAACCCCTTGTTCCTTCTCCTGGTGGCGTCAGGGCTTGTGAATCCAGTCAGCGCCTACGGGCCGTGCCAGCTCGTCAGGACTCTTGTGAAAGTCGAAACGTCACATCGGTTACTATTAGCATGGATCTTGTCTTTATATGGCTATCTAAAGATGTCTTCAACAACGGTCCAAAATTTGTCACGTATACAACATTGATACTAAATTTGCAGCTGCAGATATTCAGAGAGCACAACCCTTAGCCTCCTTCGCTGAGGTTGGGGAGGGGGGTGTCGCGATTTCTTACACGGGCCAAGGTTCTCTAATGCCGGCAAGGGGGTTTCGCTGCCGAGGGAGTTACGTCGCCAAGGGACGGCCGCTTTTTCTAGAAAATCGCGTCACCCCCTCCCCCAAATATATACGCCGCCGTTCTTGGAAGTCTGCGAAGGAGGCTACAACTCTAGGGTTACATTTGAACTTGTGTTCGCTTTGTATCAATCGAGAATTTCCGAGTTCAACTACAGTCCATGTCATGCAAACGACTTTGAAATGTCTTCGCACTCAGCATTTTAGAGCGTGGAAGTTAGACATACACCACTACCGGTTGACTTACTAGCCCCTTGTTGCTGTGCTTGCACAGCTGCGTGGCCCAAGGGCTATAAAACAGAGATGGGCGCAGTCCTATACACAAAAAGGTGTGGGAAAGATAAATCTACTAACTTCCCCCTCTCAGAGTTTGGCAAATTATTGAACCTAATTTCTACATTTCTACTTTTCTAAGTGCATAAAAGTTCTGGGCGAGACTTGCAGTAGAAATTAGCAACTCCATCGCATGCTTATCACAGATATGTAAATTCGGACGCATACAACCTGGTGTTGTTCAACTCGCGCGCCCGGCCACTACTACCCCACCCGACCAAAACCTCTGCTTGGAGAATATTCAATTCATGCCATGGCTACTTATAGGCCAGGTCAAGCGGGTCCTGTCCTTATGCTAATACACTGACTAACATGGTACTTGGGTCACCTACTCAGAAATACATTACTAGTATATGGAGTTGCAAAGCCAGTTTCCACAAATGGCTAGATAACTGCGTGATATCAAGGAGGTTCCTTGGTGACATAAACATGTCATCCACTGTGCGTGTCATCTGAGCTACCTGGAGAAATATGTAACAAGTGACTGTCAAGTTCCCATCGCACTGACCTGGTGCCAAAAGGACAGTGTTAGATCGTCGCTCATGTGATGTCTGCTCGGTGGGGCGCGTGTAGGAATAACGACTTGGGCGGGGTTCTCATATGACAGCTGGGACCATTTTAAATCCCGCCATCTCAAATCCATGAGAAGGCGCGGCGTTGAGCACCCATTGGACGTCGCCCTAGTTAAATTACCAGGGCTCGTATACCCCGCCCCGTGAACTGACTAGGATGGTTAGCCTCCATCACCAGGCCTTCCTACGGGAGTACGGATCGTAGAATTCGGAATAAAAAAGGAACAATTGACCAGGAGAGTCAGTCCTAAGTATGGTTACACCCACCCTCCGTCTGATCAACCCAAGGAGAGGCGAAACTCCCCTGGTACGTTATTCTCCCCATTAGCCAGAGTAGGCAGTCTGGTAGAGACTATAAGATGGTACCCAGCCTAATATACAAATGTATTGAGCACCGATCTCCAATTTCAGTTTCAATCTCAGTTTATTTGTTTTACCAGAAATACATGTCGCCTGGTGGCGTTTTTTAAAGATTTCTGGGGGGTAAAACCCCTTACATATAAATACAAAGCAACATTTTAAAATATCAAATAATGACAAATGATACAGCAATAAAGGTTAACTTGAAAATGTAAGTCTTCAACAAAGAAAAGAAATCATAATTAGATGATAACCGAAGTAACGATAACTCAAGAGACTAGAGATATTGAATCAAAACATAATGGATAGTCAAAACAATGAAATAAACTTAAATGTAACGGAATTTGCATATCAATGTGTAAATTATAGGAGAAATCATATCAATAATGACTCTAATCGTCAAATCATATTATCAAATAAAAACAAGTAGAAAGCATAATGATTCATTGAGGAGTGAAGGGAAATTATGGATAAGTCATATGTTCTTCTCTATATATTCGTTTAAAGAGTTGAAGTGTTTTTGCCGATTTTAATCTAGTCGATAAGGAGTTCCAGCGCACCGCCCCAGAGCACGACAAGGCTTGCTTTCTTTGTTCTGATTTTGCTTTTGGTAATCGAAGGCCGCCTTGTGCTCTGAGACGGGTATTGTGTGTGTGGATGTCTGTAAGCTGGCTAAACAGTGCAGTAAGGTGGGTAGGGGTCATGTCATTGAGTGCCTTAAAGACTAGTGTGGCTTTGTTTCTCTTGTGTACGTCGGCTACCGGGGTCCACCCAAGTGTTTGCAGGACGGTCGCAGAAGACGTGTATCGGTTGCATCCCAGAACCACACGCCCAGCTCTACTTTGAAGTCTCTGCAGTTTTTCCAAGTTCCCTTTACCCCCCTGGTCCCATACTGTACTACAGTATTGTATGTGTGGAAGAAACAGGCCTGTATAAATTGTGAGAAGTGCTTGTTTGTTTACATATGGTTTTAGGCATTTCATTATACCGACTTCTTGTGCTAGCTTCTTGCTAACCTGTTCAATATGATTATGCCACTTTAACTTGTTGTCAATACTGACTCCAAGGTATTTAAAGGTGTCAACTTGGTCAAGTGTAGTACCAGTCAAAGTGAGATGTAGCTTATTGTGTATATCGTTTGCCCTTGATGATCCTACCAGCATTGTTTTGCATTTTGTTGGATTTAAAGATAGCTTGTTAGCAGAGAACCACTGAGCAAGTCTGGCTGAGTCACTCTGTATTGCTTGCTCCATTGTGTGGATGCTGCGTGCCGAGAAGTATATGACTGTGTCATCAGCGTACATGGCTATCTTACAGAACTGTAGGCAGTTGGGTATGTCATTATCTTCGCCGAGTACTTGTACTCGGAGAAGATTATGTTTTCGGTTGAAAAATCTGTTGGGTGGGTCGGAATGTATGTCAGGAGCATAACTCAAGAAAACTTCAATGAATCTTTATGATTTTTGGTAGGTGTGTAGTGGTTGTGTAAAGGAAGGTCAAGTTCGAAAATGGTTTACCTTGCGTTTTTCAATAGTACTGCAGCGGACTTTGCATTTTTGTGTGTTTGTATGTAGGCAAAAAAAGTGACGGAAACGTTGATGGATCTTCATGATTTTTTGCAGGTGTGTAGATGTTGTAGAAACGGAGGTCAGGTTCAAAAATGGTTCCCCTGGTATTTTCCGTCGGTACTGCAGCGGGCTTTGTGTGGATGTGTATTTGTATGTCGCCAGCATAACTCGAGAAGCTGTTGATGGATCCTTATGATATTTAGTGGATGGGTAGGATTTACAGAAAGGAAGGTCAAGTTCGATAATGGGCCTTCTAGCGGATACCAAAGGTACTGCAGCAGAGCTTCAAAATTTAGGGGCATATTTTCTGAAAGTGCTATGGTCATGATTTTTGTGTGGTAGATAGTTCATGCCACAGAAAGTAAGTTCTGTAAATTTGGGCCCCCTAGCGGCTTGATAAGAACTGCAGTGGGTGTTTTTGTTTTGACATTCGGACATGAATAACTTGAGAAGGGGTCGACAAATCGTCGTGATGTTTGGTATGTAGAGAGCTCGGATGGTGCTTTACATTATCAATGACTAATTATGCAAATAAGGAGCTAATTTGCATAATTAGTAAGGAAAGTTTGTTAACCCACTGCCTTTCAATGGGACATGGGACAGTGTCAGGTCATGTAAACAGATAGCCTTGCATAAACGTACATGTAGGTCAAATAAATAAACTATTCTCCAAGCAGAGGTGTGGGTCCTGCTGGTTTTTGACGTGTTCAGTTTAAGCATTTTTGTTCAACACGGTTGGCGACATACCGAAATAGGGACAAAATAGAAAGCCTGACTAAAAACACCTAAAACGTGCCAGATTTATTCTATTCATATGTATTGACTGTACTATTTCATCATCACTTTCAACTTTCATCACTGCCATATCGAACCTTTGTGGCCCATGTAATATCAACATACTCACATTTTTTCATGACCAGTTATAACATATATCAGCACACTCTACACATATACTAATCCTGTACCACCAAATGATTTTTAACCCTATCTAGACTGGACTCATTCGCCCAATCATAACGTCCAAATGGTATGGTGCATGATCAAATTTGCAGGGGGTGATAAGCACGTAAATATTCATCACTTTCCATAATAAGCCTTGATTATTTGGCGAAGATAATGTGTTCGTGGAACTCTAGTTGATATATATGATGAAAATAAGTGGGCCCAAAATTGACCCCTGAGGCACTCCACATGTGACACTGAGTGCTGTGGATAACGATGAGTTTATGCATGTACGTTGCAATTAAGCAGATTCTGAGGATTTGGAGGGAAAATCGGGACGTTTCCTGTTTTTCCTACACGAAGCCTAGTCTCTACCAGACTGACTACGCCGGCTATAGGGAAATATTTGCCAGGGTTTCACTTGCAGGCTCCTAGGATGGCAGATTGGACCCTCTCTCCTTAGCAGACTCCCTTAGCATATTATTCACTCTATTTGGCCAATTATATTCCCCTCCAGAGAGGGAATATACTGTTTTTGCTTGCCTGTTCTTCTTCTTTCTTCTTCTTTCTTCTTCTTCTTCTTCTGCCAAAAACCAAGTAGATGTGGGGTGGTAGCTCTACTAATGGTATTGCAGAAAGTTATATGTACCTTATGTTACAATGTACGGATGTTATATTTAAGATGTAGGTACCTTTAGAGAAGTTGAGTTCACCTGACAATAAATTATGCTAATGAGAAACTCATTTGCAAGTTTTATGCAGAAACTTGTATTTCCTTTACCGTAAAAGCTGCATATGTCGTATTTGAGATGTAGGTACCTTTAAGAAAGGTGAACACACCTGGCCATATATTATGCTAATGACGACCTCATTTGCATAATTTATGCATAAAGTTGTATTTCCCTTACTGTAAAAGCTGCAGATGTCATATTTGAGGTGAAGGTACCTTAGGAAAGGTGAACACACCTGGCCATGAATTATGCTAATGAGGGCCTCGTTCGCATAATCTATGCATAAACTTGTATTTCCCTTACCGTAAAAGCTGCGGATGTCATATTTAAGATGTAGGTACCTTTAGGAAAGGTGAATGCAACTGGACATAGATTATGCTAATGAGGACCTCATTTGCATAATTCATGCAGAAACTTGTATTTCCTTTACCGTAAAAGCTACAGATGTCATATTTGAGATGTAGGTACCTTTAGGAAAGGTGAACACACCTGTCTATAAATTATGTTAATGCGGACTTTATTTGCATAATTTAGGCATAAACTTGTATTTCCCTTACCATAAAAGCTTCGGATGTCATATTTGAGATGTAGGTTCCTTTAGGAAAGGTGAACACACCTGACCATAGATTATGCTAATGCACCCTCATTTGCGTAATTTATGCAGAAACTTTATAATACCCTTACAGCCAATGCTAAGGATGTCATATTTGAGGTGTAGGTAATGGGAGGGGAATATCCTGCATTTTCCCGAAAATGTTGTCATTCTAGTTTCTACTATTTTCCCAGCGATCAGCGGAGCCTGGTAGAGGCTCCACGAAGCCCTCAACCAGACTTGTTGCGCTTTTCCCTTTTGGGATCTCTGTAAAGGATAATACATGTATATGGGTCGTCAGTTTATCGATATTTCGTTATTCAGATTAAACCATAGTCAATTGCGTATGCGTAGAGGAGACGACCCATATTCATGCATAATCCTAACTTACAAGCCCGGAGACTACTAATGTTCAAGCAGATGATTAGGACTTGGCTCATTTTCGTGCATTACTTGAGTGACCCCGTTCACACTCAAAAAGCTCAATCGCGATTGAAGCACAATCGCGACTGAATCGATCCGATCGCGATTGATTTTTTCAGTGTGAACGCTCCCGATCGCGATTGGATCGATCCGATCGCGATTGTTTGTATCCACCTCCCGGACTAGTTTGGGGAGGATCAATGCAATCCAATCCTATCAAATTTTGAGTGTGAATGCAACTACGATTCATTCCATCGCGATCGGCGGGAATTTCGTCTGGTTCCGGGTCTGTAAATGTACCAAGTACAATGTTTTCCCACCAATCGTCGCTTCGTTCACGCTCCCAGATTGTCCTGTCTACAGCTCTTGCCGCGTTCATTACCTGTATTAAACTACAGCTAGGCCAATATACAAAAGCCTTCGTCGTTCACGCCTTCTCGCGATCATAGCCCGCCGATTACGTTCCCTTCCACGGCTACAGAACATTCTCCAGAGATACAAAATCACCAAAAGTTGGTGGACTCCCGTCATTTTGTGGCGAGGCGATGCCGAACCTTTGACCTCAACCTATCAATCGTGCTTCAATCGCGACTTTAATCCACTTGGCGAAAAGCAGTGTGAACGCAAAAGTTTTTTTTTGCGTTCAATCGCGATCGGATCGATTCAATCGCGATTACACTTCAATCGCGATCAACTTCTTGTGTGAACGGGGTTGAGTTACTTTTTGTCATCTGAGCAACCTGGGCTGGAGAAATATGTAACAAGTGACTGTAATGTTCCCCTCGCTCTGACCTGGTACCAAAAGGTCAGTGTAAGATCATCGCTCATGTGATGTCTGCTCGGTGGGGCGTGTGTAGACTAAGGCGGGGTTCTCATATGCCAGTGAGATGCAGGTAATCTCCAAGCAGATCCACACCGGGCGCGAAAATCGTATATGCTAGCCAGAGAAGGTCCAGTCAGCCAGAGAGGGTCCAATCAGCCCGGTACCGGGCCGGGCTGATATCTGATTGGACCCTCTCTGGCTGACTGGACCTTCTCTGGCTAGCATATACGATTTTCGCGCCCGGTGTGGATCTGCTTGGAGATTAAGATGCAGGGTCCCGACAACTGATACCATATAGAAGAGGGTCTGCATGGGGGGATCCTGGCAACGCTTAACGGTAAATTCAGGCCAGCCGATAACGCTTAACGGTAAATTCAGGCCGGCCGATAACGCTTAACGGTAAATTCAGCATTTTTAGAACATGAGATACCCCTGAAGACGAGTTTTTTTGCAACTAGTCGTCCTGATCTTGTGGCAAGAGACCTATTACGCTATGCTATTTTCGCATGCCTGCTCCGAACCCTTTAAATTCGGCGGCGACAGGAAATTTCGTATTGGTGGGACGAAATGTTCATGATCACGATGAAGAGCGCCAAAGGCGCGACGAAAATTTGGAAATCTTGACCCTCTGAAAAGCTATTTCCTGCATTTTGAGGGAGGGATTTTGCTGAAGAGTAAGCTAAGTTTTATGACATCTCTATTTGAAAAAAAAAAAAAGAGTTTCAGCTTGATTTTTGAGGGGCGTCACACCCCCCAGACCCCACCAGAGCTGCGACATGCTCCCGGGGTAAATTCTTGACACCCTGAAATGCTATTTCATGCATTTCGACGAGCAAATATTACTGGCAATGTAAGTTAATGATATCTCTGTTTGTGAAAAAATACAGACGAGCTTCAGTTTGAGTCTTGGGGGTCGACGCCCTCCTGACAATATTTTTCGACAGAGGCCCGGCATGCACCCGGGGAAAATTTTAAAATCTTGAACCACGAAACGCTTAATTTCCTGAATTTTGAGTAGAAAGCTTTGCTGGTAGAGTGAAAAATAGATCTGAAGTGTTTCAGCTTGAAATTTTGTCGGTGGCTGGGGGCGCCCTACCGACATATTTTCGCCGGAGCCGTGTGCTCCCTGGAGAAAATGTTGAAATCTTGACCCACTGAAATGCTTTTTCCTGCGTTACGAGGAATAACTCAATAACGCTTAACGTTGAATTCAGGATGACAAATAACGCTTAACGAGGAATTAAAACGACCGGTAACGCTTCACGATTAATATACCGATAACGCTTAACGGTAAATTCAGGGCGGCCGGTAACGATTAACGGTGAATTAAAATCGCTCGTAACGCTTAACGAAAAAGGGCATGCAGACCCTCATAGAATCTTGCCCCGAGTTCCTTGACCTGGGCGACCCGGAGCAAGCCCCTCCTGCAATACCATAAAAGGCATTCTAGGCGTGACTCCCGGTTGACATTAGGGACCTCGCGCGTGCATGATGTGACTCCAGCCAGCCTCAAGACATGCTGATTGACAGTCTCAGCTGCCACGCGGTGTCCTGACCTTCAGTACTTAGGAGAAAGAACCATAGCCCACACATTTGCTCTATTGTGTTTACTGTAATATCAAAGAATGTCAGGGTACCCCTTTGGTAATGATTTTTGGGGAGGCAAGGACTTCGGGAAAGTCTTACAGACAAGACGGAGGCAGGCACCAAGGCTGGGTGGATGATGTGGTGGCCCCATTATCGATCATTATCATTTTAAATCCCGTCATCATCAAATCCATGAGCTCAAGAGACGTTTAACGTTGGCGGGAAGGCGTTGAGCACCCATTGGACGCCGCCCTAGTTAAATTACCAGGGCTCGTATACCCCGCCCCGTGAACTGACTAGGATGGTTAGCCTCCACCACCAGGCCTTCCTACGGGAGTACGGATCGTAGAATTCGGAATAAAAAAGGAATAATTGACCAGGAGAGTCAGTCCTAAGTATGGTTACATCCACCCTCCGCCCGATCAACCCGGCCAAGGAGAGGCCAAACTCCCCTGGTACGTTACCCCCCCCCCCCACACAGCCCCCATTAGGGCCCTAACAGTTGTTACCATTTCATTGGGAGGGGTGTTTTGGGGGATCGCTAGCGTTCTCTCTATTTTTAACAAATCGCCACACAACTATCACACATTCATGATAAAAAGACAAATTCAATACCGATTCATATTTATAAAAAGATCCCGTAATCGCTAAACTAACATAGCAAACCTGAAGTATATGTAGCACAAATACTTAACTCTAACGTTAGTTGTTTTAGGTTGCAGCCGAAGTAATTTCTTTGGTTCGATAACTAGGCTGCACAACGGTGGGTCAAAGTAGGAAACGACTTCGTCCCTGCAAACTTTACATAAACCAAAAAATGTTCATACACAACTCACGTGCCCTTGAAGAGGGCCTGCGTGCCCTTTTTCGTAAGGCGTAATTCAGCTTTTTTTCTCTTAGTAATCCGTAGGCAGTCGCCCCAAATCAACGTAATTCGTAGCTGTAACACGTAATTGGTCACTTTCTTTCTACGTAAACCGTAACAGTTACCTTTATGCAACGTAAAACGTAATCCATACATTGCTAGTAAAGCGTAGGCTGATTTGAAAATGGTCCAATCCACAAGCGAGTAGCCCTGAATGCCAGACCCCCAAAATATATATCGTGTGGTGATAGATATTTCAAAGTTTGGGGGTCTGGAATCCAGGCTACAAGCGAGCGCCTCTCATTATCATATCCGCGTGTCTCTCCCATGTCAGAGGTGACTCACAATAAGCTCCAGAGCGACCAGACAGGTTCTGCTTCATTTCATGCAAGAGTAATACCGTGGCGGATCATCGATAAGATATCTCTAACATTGTCGTCCGATTTGTGCCTCACTGGTGGGAATACATATACCGTACAAATTCTAGATCTTTGAGGAATGTTTTCATTGCGACAGAGAAATTTGTATATATATATATATATATAAGAGCGTACGCCAGGTTACTGTCCTTGGTAGAGCTATGACATGGTACAATGAGACCGTACTTCCTTTAAATACGTTGGAGTGGAGTTGGGAGAACTTCAACGCATGTGATAGCATATAGGTCCCTTGTCACATTATTGATTTCTAAATACACGAACATAATTCCACCATCAAAGATCTTCATTCATAAGCAAGCTTTGGTGTTTATCGGGCTCAAATGTGGTTTCGCATGACACAATAGTGCATCCCAGCGAGGGCCCAAAAAAGGCAGACAGCCAGGGTAGACAGGCCAGGTAGACAGGGCCAGCTTTTTCCGCAATCCCCTACACGAAGCCCTCAACCAGACTTGTTGCGATTTTCCCTTTTGGGATCTCTGTAATTGTAAAGGATAATACATGTTAGCCTCCATAGCAGGCTCTGAACCGGCCTTTTGGGGGGCTAAATAATACACCTTTTGCAGTCAGCCCGTAATCATCACCCACCCCCGTAACCATTTTGCCGGCAAAATGGTTACGGGGGTGGGTGATGGTTACGGGCTGACTGCAAAAGGTGTATTATTTAGCCCCCAAAAAGGCCGGTTCAGAGCCTGCTATGGAGGCTAAATACATGTATATGGGTCGTCTGTTCGTCGATATTTCGTCACTCAGATTAAACCATAGTCGCAGTGCGTATGCGTAGGGGAGACGACCCATATAAATGTACATGCATAATCCTAACTTACAAGCCCGGAGACTACTAACGTTCAAGCAGATGATTAGGACTTGGCTCAGTTTCGTGTTTTACTTGGGTTACTTACTTACTGAGTCCAAGGACATTAGTCGTATGCACGTGGAAGCGTGAATTTCGGACGACAAAACGGTAAAAGGTACTGACACACATACCCTCCGCCCATTGTCCCGTTCATGCCATGGTAAATATCGGCCAGGTCAACAGGGCCAGGCCGATACGTAATACACGGACTACGTCAAGAGGCTTGTGTAACTGCTCTACTTTGCTTGCATAACGGAAAAAAATCACTTTCACTCGGCTTACTTTTCACCAGGTTGTATAATTTCAGCCAGTAGGTACCCATGTGAGTATTAAATGAGGCTGTTGTAACGCGATCGAGGCACCTCCTCGAACACAGCTGCAGGACCCCCATTTTTCGTCTCTTCCGAAACAAAGACGGTGCAGCTCCGACAACGGGATACCCTTCCCGGGATTCGATCCGGGAGACAACTAATTGGAAACAGTTCATTTGTTTGGGAGAAGGAAACAATTTAGATACGGGAACTATGCATAGAGTAGAAATACAGACGCTCTGTAAAACTGACATTAATATTGTCATAATTACCACGCAAATACCTCTCCTAGTATATAATATAGACAAACGAAGCTACATGTACACTCTTTGTGCCAGTAATTCTAGATATTTTGTTACATGTAAACTGTTAGATAACCGTTCATTTTGATCAAGGACAGTATATTCTTGTTATGATGCACCACCATGCCCACTATCGGCCACACTGGATCGGCACACTGGACTGCGGGAGGCCAAACCTCCAAGCAGAGGTCCCGGTCCGGCTAGATTCTGCCGTGTTTTTATGCGTTTTTGTCAAGCTTTCTACTTTGTCCCGTAAATCCGTAAATAAGATAGAAAGCCCTACAAAACGCCTAAAAGTACGCCAAAACCAGCCGGAGCCAAACCTCTGCTTGTGGTGTAGCCAAATCATTACAGCTTCTTACTACGCCATTTGCCAAACAAGGTCAAACGAGGAAGGAGTTTGATCAAGGAGCTCAGGTTTCAATCGAATGTAAACCTCCTCGATTTGACACAGTATTAGGGACAAAAAAAAAGCAACAAAAAAAAGAAAGAAAAAGAAACCGAAATGATTTAGAAGTCCCTTTAAATTTTAATCAATTCAGGGTAACGCTTCACGCGATTAGGGGTGAATCAAAATAGCTCGAAAAGGGCATGCAGACTATCTTGAGTCTTATTTAAAACATATTAAATGTCCTTGGTCAGAGGTACCAAGGAGGTTAAACCTCCTTGAAGATACTTAAAGAATGCTGAAAACTTACCTTACGTTTCGTTGATGCGTTCTCCTCCGATGTACAGCCAACCTTACTTTGGTTACGCCGACGATGAGATCGTATCCAAAAACATCTTTGTGAAAATGGCGCTCAGCGTGAGCAAACAATTACAACTCAAGTCAGCTTCCTCCGGCTGACGGTCGGGTGTGACCTGATCTGCCCCGCCTGACTTTCTGCTTCGTAGGGTAGTGCGCGTGCGCAGAGTCAGGCCTTGGGTAGGTTTAATATGGCTTGCGATCTGGGTTAGTAGCCTCCACCAGGCCCTCTTACGGGCGGATGAATCGTAGAATTCGGCAGAAAAAAAAGGAATAATTAGCCAGTAGAGTCAGTCCACAGTGAAGATCACATTTCGCCCGTTTAGGCAAGTGAAACCCTGGCGTGGTTAGTCTGGTAGAGACTATGGGTTAGGGTCGAGTCAGGGTTAGGGTTAGCCTCGACAGTACAGATCAGACTTCTGCTTGAGTTTGGTAACAAGATGGTGCCATGACAGACTGACTGACTGATTGATTGATTGATTATCTCCATGAAAAAAGGTTTATTACTTATCGCATACGCTTTATTGTAGATCAGGGGTAGCTACTACATATTACGTAGAAATAAAAGCGGTTAATCATACGTGATCAACCATAAAATACGCCAATTACGCGTTGCGCTGAATTAAAGCGTTCTGGTTTCGCATGACGGAAAATTAAAACTGCTGATTATGGGAAGGGGGATGCAGGCCCCCATACATGGCTTTACAAGACCGTGGGAACTAAAATCTAGAGATGCTGAACTGACGCACAACGTGCAGATCTAAAAGATGTGACTTATGTCCCAGCGACTGTCTCTGTTCATTCTCGTATACAGAATTGTTGATGCTATAGGGCTGCTGTGAATCAGGGTTTTAGAGCTATTTCCTAAGTCCGTGGACTGTTAAGTTCCCTTATTTCGTACATGTTCTTGTTCAAATTAAAAAAAAAATCAGCCTTTGAAGTAGATAGTTTATTCCCAATGAGATGAAATGCGCACATAACAACTTTTCCTGACAGGGAATCGCCAGCGCAAAATGGATCCCAGTTCTTGCATATACTCACAGCACAATTCAGTCGCTCTAGACTTAATCCTGAACCATCAACATCGTGGACATATCCAGTGTACCTGGAAAATGTGTACCTATGTACAAAATATGACTTACTTTCTGTTCCTTGGTCTTCTGTCTGGCGAGTCGAGTTTTCTATACCTTGTTGCATTGGGGCTTTGATATTTTGGTTAAGACAGCAGTGCTTTGCTTAACGTTTTATTTTGCATATATGACAGTTACTGGCGTTTGAGGAATCCGATGCCGAATTAGCCAGTAATTAAGTTTCTGTAGTAACAGCAGGTATGCTACACAGGTGAAAGATCACGCGATATGATCTCCAGGTAGCGTGAGGAATGGCTTATCTCTATGGGAATGGGTAGACAATAGGCACGAAGGCGCGGTCGGCATTAGACGCTGAGTCCGTCACCAAGCAGGCTGCAAGATCAATGAAAATTCGATGCGGTGCAGGTGCCCAAGCACTCGCGCACATCCTAACACATGTGTCCGTGTATTACTGTGTGGCGTATGAGTACGCATTGTGTGAGATGAATGTTGCTATGAGTGATACAGAAAATGACAATTACTGGCGTTTGAGGAATCCGATGCCGAATTAGCCAGTAATTAAGTTTCTGTAGTAACAGCAGGTGTGCTACACAGGTCAGAGATCACGCGATATGATCTCCAGGTGACGTGAGGAACGGGTAGACAATAGGCACGAAGGTGCGGTCGGCATTCGACGCTGAGTCCGGCACCAAGCAGGCTGCAAGATAGTTGGACATATCCAGTGCACCTGGAAAATGTGTACCCATGTACACATGTCCAAAATACAACGTATCTTTTATTCGTTGGTCTTCCGTCTGGCGAGTCGACTTTGGGGCGGAGTATCACATGTCTGGAATACGACGTAGCAATACGCAGTACAACGTGTTTAACCCAAGTCCGGTATGGCACCTTGGGGGCCTCTTCAAGAGCAAAGGATTTGAGCCTGATGATGATGGCAGCAGATAATCACCTGCAATAGTATACAACTAGAATTATAAAACTATCCTTATCACTTCTATATTTTGCCGTAAATGTATTCAAAAGAAACTCAATTTATGTGAGAGGCAAAAAATCTGCTGCCATCTTTTTCTGCTTTGTTGTTACATTGTTGGTCTGCAGATAACTATCTGCAATCATATATAATGGGGAGGGCTAATAGTCGGGGAGGGTCACAAGAAGATACCTGACTGCGACCTGCAATTACATGGATTGGGTGATTGTAAGTAAAGGAATCTTATCTGAAGTAGCTGTCTACTGTCTATTGTCTATTGTACATGTCTAGTTATGTACTGTCTACTGTCCAGATGTTAATAAAGTTTAACTTTCAGTCGAAGGAGACCTGTATGAAGTTATACTTCTTAACTGACCGTATCTTCGTTGGTAAGACGCATCTACATGGACAGTTAATCCACCTTTTCACGAAATGTATATCAGTCAGGGCACTGATTAACAAACAGATGAAAAATCGATTCACATGGTGGGACCAGGGTTGACCGATACATGCCACGCCCCCCCCCCCCCCAGCACAAAGACTGTATTCGACTCGAGTAGACAACTACTTCAGATAAGATTCCTTTACTTATAATCACCCACCCATGTAATTGCAGGTCGCAGTCAGGTCAAAAAACACAAAGTAGAAAGCCCGACAAAAACGTCTAAAACACGTCAAACACCTGCCGGAACCCATCCTCTGCTTGGAGAGTAGTATATCACATCAAACAAGTGACTCAGAGACTGTTACAAGTACTCCGTGATTTGTAGATACTACAATCGTACACAGTATATTTCTCTCACAATTTGCAAACCAAGCTTTACTGGCAGGAAACCGGTATGTACAAAATAAGTTAAACAATGAATGTGTACATTCCTTAGGCACTGCAATTACAAATAAAAACTCTACTACTGCTGTAATCAAAACACATCAATTAATTAATCATTAGCACACTCCATGCAGAGGAAATGAAGTATTTACATAGCCTAATTTGTATACCCTGCAGTCATTAACACTTCATAAATTCTCAACAACATTATCAACAAAACTGAGACCTGTAAATAAATCTCATCATTACACATTACATCCCATATCATTACTGCATAGACAACTTAACAAACTAGTAACTGTAAACTTAAATACTAATGAAAACCATTTTTGGTTGTCAAATATTCACAAATGCAGCTACTCATGTTCACAACTACACACAATGTGCATTGATGACAAATAAGCAGTGATAACAATGAAGATGTCTATGGCTTGATCCTATCCACTGAGATCATGCAATTTAAATCGTAAGATCATAGCAATGATATCTATGAAGATAATATGGTACAAACTGAGCTTAAGAAATATCAAGGGGACGACAAGAATGGCAGAGGCACTAAATGGTCAACAGCAGAAAATAATTTTCCAACCAAGATTGTAAGAAACCAAATTGTAGAGGGTTTTACTAATGCATTGTTTACACATACGTAATTACATGTATCTTTCCATGTCAGGCTTTCTTGGTTTCCTTGGAAGACCAAACCCCTCATTTTTTGCCACTAGCAAGCACCAATAAGAAAGGAGAAAAATTCTACTGCATTAAAGTATTGCTGTAAATTGCTCTTCCAATCAAGTGTTGTTCATGTGACTAATTTGCATAATTTGTGACCCGCATAGAGTTAACAATTGCTCAAAACCTGCATTTAAAGTGATTAGCAACACGTAGAAACAACGAAAAAAACCTGTGTCCTTACTTTGAAAGATTATGTTCATTCTGTACCTAACATCTAACATGACTTCGAGAGTAATTTTTGGTCTAAAGTAGGCTAGAACATCAAATTTATACAATCATATGCTTTGTATATGACGTACGTGACAATGTAAGGTCTGTGTTATTGTTTACATATTTCCTCAATCAACATAAATATAACACTGCATCACACATTGGGTTATCATAAAGAGATGCACTGTAATGTGATGTAATGCATTGAAAAACAAAGTGAATCTAACTACATTTAGATTGGCTCAATAAGGCATAGACTTGAAAGCTTGTGCAGTAAAGGGTTGCCCAGCTAGTGCAATGTCCATCTAACTGCTATATAATCCAAAGTTACAGCAATACACTTTCAGCATACATCGTACAGAGTTTGTGTTAGGCAAATCCTGTGTAGATGTGTTAAGTGCACACAGTTAGGCACAGCTTAGAATAGTGTTTCCTGCAAGTGTTCAGATGAGCTCCCTAACTATATAACCATGCTTATCACATTTCTAGATGCAACACAATGTTAGACCAAATGAATCATATCTTTGTAGAGTTAGGCAAAATGTACAGCATATTGTTTCACTAGCAACAGTACTATTTTACAGATGACAAAGTGTTAGGCATTACGTTTAAGTTGTTTGAATGTATCCTAGGGGAAAGGCAAAATGAACTGTATCTTCTTCTGTCAAGTTGGGCAACACATACAGCATACTGTTTTACCATATTTTACAGGTGAGACAGGGTAAGACATAACACATATAAATGAAAGTTGTTTGAGCAAACATCAAAGCAGAGGGAACGTTGTTTGTTTTACTTAAAACTGAATTGTATCTTGTTGCATCTAGTTAGGCAAAACTTAACAGCAATTTGTTCTACCACATTTCATAATGTAAGATATTTGAATGTACCTCAAACTAGAGGGTATGTAGTTTGCTTGAGTTTCTTACACAAAATGAACTATATCTTGTTGTGTCTTGTTGACAGTTAGGCAAAATGTACAGCCAGTTGCTCTATCACATGTACATTACAGATGGGACAATGAGTTAGGCCTGGCGCAAGTTGTTTAGATGTACTCCCAGGCAAGGGTACGTACTGTAATTCTATTTCTTTTCGTGGGGACTTATTTTCACACTGGATTGGGGAAGTAGGTTTTCGTGGTGTTTTAAGTTTGCGTTTGAAACAATTCCATACTACAATGGAAACACATCCTCTTGGTGACATGAATTTGCGGTGGAGAGGTCCCCGCAAAATTAATACTACCGTGAACATTTGCAGATTTACAGGACTGTAGTTTGCAGGTGTTGCTTGTGCCTATCTAAGCTGCGGTTCTCCCCACAGAGTGACGGTTCTGTCCGCGCTGGTGGACAGGAAAGCGTTCTCGGTGGGGTGCCATCTGCACTGGATAACCTTGTCCTTGTGTGTGGCTACCGGCGTAACGGGCAGTGCCTTCGTAAGATCTCCTGCGGAACAACAAAACCAAGTAGGTAAAACCAAAATTACTTTGAATCAGGGCTGTCTCTAGGACAGACAAAAATTTAACCCTGTCTGCTTTTATAGATTTGGCCATCGAAATGTTAAAATCCTTCTACACAAGTCATGTTGAAGGAAGTTTTCACACATTAAAAAAAAAATTTTTTTTTACATTTTAATGACAGTAAGACTGAGCAAAAAGAATGAGGATGGTACCAAGGCTACTTTAATTGAAAAGGTCACAATCAAAACTGTCAAGTAATATGTGTGCGCTTGATACGAACAAAATTCTGCATGGAATCAACAGAGTTAAGGGTAGAATAAGAAATGGTTGTAAAAAATTGTTGTAAATTGGTCAATGTCACCCACCTTGCAGGTCAATGATTTTAATGGAATGATCGTAGGACCCGGTCAGGAGGTGGTAGGCGTTGGGAGAGAAGCGTGTTGACCGCACGTCGTTGGTGTGCGGCTTGAAGGCTTGGACCACGCGGCCGCCGCTGATGTCGTACAGCATACAGCTGTTGTCCTCGTGGCCGGAGGCGAGGAGGCGGCCGCTCGGGTCCACGCATACTGACGCTACTGGGCTCACTGTAACGGGAGAAAACAAGACACACAGGTCTCTCATGTTACAAAATAAACAAGGAAACAGAACATGTAAAAATCTACATGTACATTTTGTATATGTATATAATAGGCACAATTTGAAAATCAATGCTAATTATTACTAGCATAAACTGTTATCCATCTGTGTCCATTTCCCAACAGTTATTGAATATAACAAAGGATGCTTCCTGACACAAACAAATGCAAGCCACCAACTACACTGTATAACTAAAATCATTGCTATTTGTTACTGGCATGAACTGTTATCCATCTGTGTCCACTTCCCAACAGTTAATGCTTATAACAAAGGAAACAACTGTTTGGAAACAGACACAGAAACAGATGGATACTCGGCAAGCCACCAACTACATATTCATTAAAACCCATTTCATAATGTTGGAGAAAGGTCCAACCTCCTGGGCCCATCCCTGTGGTTGTGCTGCTGATAATGGAGACACATCGCGGAACCCGGAGGTCCCACAGACGGATGGTCTTGTCCTGTGCACCCGAGGCCAGCAGACACCCTCCCCACGCATACAGCGTCAACACATGTCCTAAAGAAATTAAGAAAAAGTCAGGTGAAAAATTGTACTGTAACAATATTTTCAAAGTTGTATGTAAGAATCAATGATTTAGGTTATCATCAATGGTAGAGGTAGCTATCATAGAATTTTGATTTTTACAACAAAGAAATGAAAATTAAACAAGATGGTTTGTATAGACACCCTCCCCATGCGTTCAGCATCCAAACATGTCCTGCAGGAGTTTAAAAAAAATACAGTCCTGTGAAAGGGTCTACAATGTTTTTAAGTCTGTATGTTTTAAAAAATCTTCAAAAAATCAATGATCTAGGGTCTATATTAACTGTTACAGGTAGTTCAACCAGAGATAGCAGACTTCACTCCCTCAGAAGAACATACAGAAACTTCACTGCTTCCTCTGGCAGAACAAATACACACTGCAGTGCAGACACACACACATGCACACGCACACACACACACACACACACAGACAAGCAAAAAAACAATAACCCACTCAGTTGCAGTTGAGGTGATAAAGTAACAAGAAAACCACAATGAACCAAAACATACCTGTATGTCCAGCTAGGGCGTGCAGCCCCTCCCCTTTCTCACAGTCTGTGGTGTAGATGCAGCAGTCCCCGGCACCCCCGCTGATGAGAATGGGATAGCCCTGGTTCACGTCTCTCATGAACACCAGGTCACGGACCGTACCATCATGCATGGTCAGCTCCATATCAGGGCCTTTAAAAAAATTAAAACAACTTTTACTAACAATCTTAAACTTTTATTCATGTGAATAAAGAGTGTCAGTGATTTGCTTCCTCCTTGTCATGATAGGAAAATCTTGATTCGTGGTAAGAAATCAAAATTAGAAAGAAATGGATCCTGGCATAAGAATTTCCATAAACATATAAGCAAATAGAAAATCATTCTAGCTCATTTTTTGCGACGCTGCAAATACACGTAGGTATATATATATATATATATACCTAATTTGTTATAATCACACCTGATAAACCAACGTACTAGTCACACCTTTTTTGGTTAATTTCATGATTATTAATCCCCATCTAGCAGGGATCAGAAATGTTCCTGATTGTTGAAATTTTCCCTTTAGGAAGTTGACAGTAGATAACCTCCATTAACATTAATCTGCTGGGTTACACAAATCCGCCACTTTGAAAAACAGTGGGTTTGAGATATCTCTAGTGCAGCACCCCCCAGGTATGCACAATTTAGATATACAGGAGTTCATTATACTGGGGGATGTTGGGTTGGAGATCTGTTTGGATGTATCTTTTCAGGGTGGCGGAATTATGTACCCTGGTGGAATCATGTTTAACTTAGTAGCTGTTATATTATTGATTTCTGAATAGGCCTATTGAGTGCTTACACCTTAGCCTCCATATACATATTCAAACCAAACTGGTGATAGCATGCCTTGGGCCAGGTCATTCTCGGGGTCGTCTGGATCAGAAACCTGGGGCCAATCTGAGAACAAAACATGCCTGGGTAAACGGCTGACATTTGGTGTTCCTATAGCCTGGTATCCATCCTAGTCTAGCTCTGTTTGCTCCTTAGATTGCTTCCCTGCATAACAGTCTGGCACCCGTTAATAGAGAAACAATTGGCATTTGTGTATTTGCCAAAAATGTACGCAAGAGTTCTGATTGGCTCGGAAATGGCATTATAAAGGGGTTCAAACAGGCATTCGGAAGTTTGATTGCTGTCACATTGCTTCTGAGAAATATCAGGGCATAAGAAGCAAATATTCAAATGGGGATAGGGCCAGACTATTCTTTGCAGGAGCAATTCTTAGAATGAACTTGAGTTAGAATAGAATGGATTCCAGGCTAGTGTTTTTGGTGCAGGAGTTCAATTTGGAGCAGGCACTGATGGAGAACACAGGGACAGATCCACTGAACCCTCACAGAAGGGCAAAGAGCTGTGTGATGTGTAGAGGGAGTATCTGTACAGTCAAAGGCATCAGTAGCATGATTTCTGGTATACAGCATGCAACAATTTCTGGTAAATCACGCGACAATTTTGATTACATACAAACAGAGCTTTTGTATATGAATGCCAAGCTATGTTCTGGACAAAGACAGCTGTTTGGAAGAACAGGAAGCTTTTGTGGGAATTGAGAATAAAGAACAGCAGTCATCAAAGATCTTTTAAGGATTTGACAGGACAAAGGTTAGAGTTTCAGTGCTGAGGTGTGAAAATAAAGACTGGCTATTCTTCATCTGTTAATCATCAGAAGCTTTTGATAAGCAAAAATAAACCTGCACTTTTTTACGTATTTCCAAGTCTATATCAAGACTGCTCATTGTATAGTTGCATGCACTTTCACACTATGTTTTGATGGTTATCAATGTTATCAACTTTACCTTGTAGCCCTCTATAGGTGCCGTACAGCATCAAATTTGTACAAGTGTCTGTTGGAACATTAGACTATAAGAAGGATACACATTGCAGTGTTTCTCAGAACTAACCTTCTGCATTACAGGTGTCGGCATTGAACTTCAGCACCTTCACACACTTGTCGTTTGATCCGGTAGCGATCAGGTTCCCCGTCGGACTCCACGCGATGCAATAGATGGACCCCTTGTGATGTCTGTTTCTCTTGTACAGGACGGTGGGTTGTTCTGGCTTCTGGTCGGGTCTGGAGATACAGGTAGAAGTTTACTTGGTTTATGTCAAATAAGTAGTAGTAAACAAGGGTATACTTGTTTTGATTTCCATGTCCTATATTGTCTTTGTCAGCTGTAACAGCCACCAACCATTCAGGCACCCTGGCTGTATGTCTTTCACTGCCAAACCAAGAGATAATATTCAACTGAAGGTAAAAATTATTGTTAACAGCATTGTGCAACCTGTGTTCAGTGGAAGATAAATTTTATACTGGGGACTTACATCTTACAATCATTAAATGAGTTATGACACCATCCTGGCATATTGTTCATTTTGTAATTCTAGTAAATGTATGATTTTTGGCTCAAGAAATGGGACAAGTTAAGATTGTTTTGGAAGCATTCATTAACTCTGAAACTGTAACTGTCCAACGGCTATGATGTACATGCAGTGTTTGCAGGATAACATGCTATATAATACAGCGGTTACAGAAAGAAGTGCTTCTGATATAACAGCTCAAGCTGCTGTAACACAACCATCATTGTTATTAACCTTCTCCCTGCTGCCTAACCACGTAACCAATACAATTTGGTGCCAAAAGGCTACTTCAGCATGGAGAACAGGGCTGGAATTAGTGGGTGCATGTGCACCTGTGTGCACCCAAAATCGGAGCTGTGCACCTAATTTTTGACTGTGGGTGCACTGGTGCACCTAGATATTATTGTACTCTATAGGGTAACGGTTCTCTTGTACACTAGCATACAGAATATTCTTGAAATGTAAGTATCAGAAAAAGCAATATAACCTTTTGTTGTACTTTATTCGATGTATTGCTTGTTTGAAATTTGACATCTGGATAGTTTTACAGATTGAGGTTCTTATGACAGGCAGTAGCGTCAAAGATATGTTTTGCTGACATTCAACTTTATTTTATGTGGTGCACCTGAAATTCTTTCTGTGCACCTCATTTTTTTGGTTGGTTGCACCAGTGCACCTATTTCTGAAATAGAATTTCTAATCCTGGAGAAGGATACAGGCATTTAGCCCAGGCTAAGGTCACTCTACTTTTCAAGTTCTCAAAATCATGCCGCCCAACATACACAAAACTGTACCTTAGGTCAGTGACCCCAGGATAGGAGCAGACGCGGAGGGTCTTGGAGTTTGACCCGATGGTGTAGAGGGCGCCGCTAGGGTGGAAGGCCACGGCACGGATGGCCTGCATGTCCTCCAGCGTCGTCACGGGGATGAAATGGTGGCCCTTGGCTTTGGGATCCTGGGAACAAGAACAACATGATTGATACGTGAGTAAGACAATACAGGGTACATAACACTATAGGGTGGTCATGCTGTAATACTGCATCTATATACAGGGTCGGGCTAAGATGAAATGGTGGTCCTTGGCTTTGGGATCCTGGGAACAAGAACAACATGGTTGACAGGTGTGTCAGACAATGAAGAGTTACATATATATAGGAGGAGTACACATTCATTCTGCAATACTACACCAAGGGTCAGACTACCAAATGATGAAATAGCAACAATTGGCTTTGGGATCCTGAGAACAAGAACAACAGTTTAGAAATAAGTGACATGCAAATTAACACTGAACACTCATCCCACAATATCATATGTAGACTTAAATGTTTCCTATAAAACTTTCGAAAAGCTAACTAGATCAGTAAACTTTATGCATCAACATCTGTTCAATATTGAATCTATGAGTATGATTATTAAAAGTCTTTGAGCAGGACAGGGATATCAAACATTGCCTACATGCCAGATGGAGAAACATCCTGTTTAACTGTTAGGTCTAGTTTCTTTATAGTTCCTATAGTGAAACTTAAAAAAGGTGGGACTTATTGCTTGAGAAAAACAATTATCGTATGAATCAAATGAAAGGTTATCTTTGTACTGTTCATGGATTATCTTTAAATCAACCCTTCTAAAAGGCCATGTAGTCCAGTTTTGACTCCTCCTACCACCAACACAAGAATGTTTAGAATCTTTTGGAGGAAATTGATATTTTTTCTTTGAGTGTCTGATAAACAGGATGTCATCTTAGCAGGGCTTGAAATAGTGGGTGCATGTGCACCTGTGTGCACCCAAAATTGGAGCTGTGCACCTAATTTTTTACTGTGGGTGCACCAGTGCACCTAGATATTTCTGTAGGCTATAGGATAAGGGTACTATTGTACGCTAGGTATGCAGAATATTCTACCAGAAAAAGTAATATAACCTTTTGTTGTACTTTATTTGATGTATCACTTGTTTGAAATTTTAAGGTTAGCTATAGAATTACAGACTGAAGTTCTTAAGAGCGTTAAACATTGTAATTATGTTTTGCTGACATTCAACTTTATTCTATGTGGTGCACCCAAAATTCTTTCTGTGCACCTAATTTTTTGGGTTGGGTGCACCAGTGCACCTATTTCCAAAAATGAATTTCGAGCCCTGTCTTAGTCACAGGACACTTCGGGCAATATCTTTAATATCCGCACACTGACTATCCAACCTCCGCTATCATCAGAATACATTCAATATTGAACATATATGGATGCATATAGAAGGTGCTGGATAACTAATCTTCTCACTCTGTATGAAGAACAGTGGTCTGTCACACCATACAGAAGCTGTCTTCATTGTTGAAGATTGTCTTCTGCATGTAGTCGTTCATTACCCCTTTCCACGGAAGAGGATATCTGGTCGGTTCAAACAAGGTATGTGCATGTATCTTGCACGTAGATGTTTTATGTCAAGTACAGATTCTAAGACATTAGTCTGGGTACTATCCTGGTTAGCACGTGTTTGTTCCGACAGTTGGTACCCATGTTGGTGTGGACTATGGGAGCAAATCAACCTATGGTACCTATTGAGTTAGGATATTGCTGGTGCCAAATACTGGATCAGTTCCACTGCCTACTGTACATATTCAGCAAGTCCTTCAGAATTTTACAGATATAATCTATAACATATACTAGTATATACCGTAAAATTCCTATTCACGTACGCACCCCTCCTAACGTACGCACCCCCGATATGGGGACGATAGCGGGCCTGACTCAGTGAGTTGAAACGTTCAGGGGAAAAACACTCCTAACGTACGCACCCCCTCTCCAGCATTTCGGTGGATAGTTAGAGGTTGACATGATTATCTTTCCGATGATATTTACCGACTTAAAGGGTTACTGAGAAAATGTTACTGGGTAGAAAATGTCAAACAATCTAAATATATGTATTATTTATTCTAATCTTTATTACTGATTGATTGTGTGGTAGCATTCCACACTTCATTCGCATGAAGATGTACCGTACAGCTGATATGCAATTTTTATGAGGAAGAACCCCTCCTAACGTATGCACCCCGACTTTGGGGTCGGCCTTGAGCACCTGCTTGTGACTTGAAAAGTTTAAAAAGTGCGTACGTAAATAGGGATTTTACGGTAACTTCATGTCAGTGACTGATACAAAATTCTTTATATTCTTAGGTCTTTCGCCCCACAGTGGAGCTTAGCCAATCAACGACTGCCCTTCGTCCATTGTCATCTGCTGCTGGCTGTGTCCAGGGTAGTCTTCTTGATTTTGCGGCAGTGTCTCCCTCCCACTGCTCACTACATGTATATACGGTAAATCGTGATATATTTGCGGTTTTCGCGATTCCGTCTCACTGTGGAACTCATTACAAAATCAGCATGTCAGCAACATTCCTATTTATTATCTTCGCCGAGTACTTGTACTCGGAGAAGATTATGTTGTCGGTTGAAAAATCTGTTGGGTGGGTCTTTATGTATGTCAGGAGCATATCTTAAGAAAGCTTCAATGAATCTTTATGATTTTTGGTAGGTTTGTAGTTGTTGTGCAAAGGAAGGTCAAGTTCAAAAATGGTTTACCTGGCGTTTTCCAACAGTACTGCAGCAGACTTTACATTTTTGTGTGTTTGTATGTAGGCAAAAAAGTGACGGAAACGTTGATGGATCTTCATGATTTTTTGCAGGTGTGTAGATGTTGTGGAAACGGAGGTGAAGTTCAAAAATGGTTTCCCTGGCATTTTCCGTCGGTACTGCATCTTGCTTTATATGTGTGTGAATTTGTATGTCGCCAGCATAACTCGAGGTGCTGTTGACGGCTGTGCATGATATTCAGTTGGTAGGTAGGAGTGTTAAAGAGGAAGGTCAAGTTCGATAATGGGCCTCCTAGCTGATCATTAAGGTACTGCAGCTGAGTTCTAAATTTTGTGGTCGAATTTTCTGGAAGTGCCAGGTTCATGATTTTTCACCAATACATAGGGTCTGGAGCAGGGAATGGGTGGTGTAAGTTTGGCCCCCCTAGCGGCTTGTTTTACTTGTACCCATTCCAAGCATCACATCGACAAACTGCAGCATAAGAAGCTATAGCTCGGACACTGACGTCATTTATAATTGTAACAACTGTCATCTTGTCAACTTTCCAAATCTAAACTTCCAGAATGAAACATCGATCTACCTTAGGATGAACAAAATCACCAACATCTCAAACCTCCCCTACATACCAAAGGCGAAGACCATTGACTTGGCCAGTAATTTGATCAGAACCATCTTCTGGCATTGGTTTAAAGCCCCACATTTGCAAACCCTTGATCTGTCTGATAATCAAATTGCTCACGTTTCTGGAAAATTTGACACTCATTTGATACCAAGCATTTTCGTAATCAATCTCAGTGGCAACACAATCTCCTCTTTTCAGAAGGAGCCTTTCTTGTTCTCCACATGCAGGTACGCATACGTGTACATCGATGGGAACCCAGTTCACTGTGACAAACGCCTGTGCTGGTTACATCATGAGTTACAGTGTTTGTCGCAATGTTTGGGGCCATGCGGAATGCATGATGCAGATGTACCAGTACCAGTGTTCAGGGATTGTTGTCACAACTGCCCCAGCAGTACCCTTTATTTCCTCTTACTGTACAGGCACGACAAATTCAGATGTGCAAGTCCTGAACCTGTCAAGGGTCAGGAGGTAATTGAAGTACTAAATGGCCTTTGCAGTTCAACTACAGACCCAACATCAGTTCAGAACACGAGTCTTATAATAAGGCAGCCAGAAATGAAAACATTGGCTTATGAGCCCATGGACAGCACCAGAGTAACAATGGCAGGCCAGAGTGCCTTTCTAACTCATTCTACTTTAAGTAGGTCATTATCTACAGTTCAGTGGAAACAAAAAGAGGATCAAACAAACAGAGGCAAACTTTTTGTTGCCTCTGCTTCCGTAGCTTTGTTTGTGACAGTCTTGTTGAGGTTCCTTCTGTGTGCAAGACAATGTCAATATAGACACAGGCATGCTGAACAATTGCATGATCAGGCCTTGAGAGCCAGACACTCACTTATCCAAAACCAAATGTATGGCACAAACCCACACAAGCCTGGCTCCCACGAAACAGCACAGAGTAAAGAGGACTGTGAATGGATCGAGCCGTACGAAGAAACAAGTTTAGCAAAGATCGCTGAGGATCAGGCAAATCAGGAAAGTGATTATCAAGGATGACCTACATTCTGTGAGACAGATCGTGGAGGCCAGATGCGAACACCAATATTGTAACGAGGTGAGCAGGTACAAGACAATTCCAAGTGAACTGGGCTGTACGGGTGTTGAGCCGTACGCAGAGATAAGTATATCAAACATTGCCCAGCAAGCCAGGATGGTGAAGGATGAACACAACGTAGAAGACGAACCAGAAGGTCATGAAATGGATGCTGAGCCAAGCGAAACAATTCCACATCCAGCGCCCGAGATACTAGGAACGTGTGAGGAAACAGACACCTCGCAGACACTTTGTCAAATGGACAAACCACAGGACAGTACTAGTGACCAAAGAGAAACTGATACAGTACCTACATGTTTACCAGTGCAAAGCACCTACAATGATGAAAGGGCGGACAAGCGAGTCAGCCAGGACACTTCGCCAAACACTTCAGTTGTAAGTGAAAATGTGCAGACCAGTAACAAGGTCTCGTCAGTCAGCCATGAAATGGTGTATCAACATACAGTGCGAGAGGTTAGAGCTATGGAGTTGCCGACTAAAAACAAGTTCTCTGCCAGCAATGAAACAGTCTATCAAAATGAAACACAAGGTCATGAAAGTACAGCTAGGGATGCTGCACTGTTGTCAGAGAAAGACCTCAAGGACAGCAAAAACACTGTGAACTGTACTTATAGCGCTACATGATTGGCTACCAGGTCCTGAAGCATCCCTCAGGGTCTTTATGAATTATCAGTGATGTAGGCTTTTTCCAAACAATGAGAGACTTGTTTGGGACATTTTCAAATGACCATTTTGTTATTTTGATATTAGTATGTTCTCAAAGTTACAACTTGTTTTTACCTCTGCCAATTAGGAGGCTTTGTTTTCAGTTAGTAGCAAGACTTAGTGAAATTTGTTAATGGGTCTGTTTTAACTTTGTGAATGACATAATGCAAGAAGCTATGACTTGTTATGATTTAGCATGTGACCAGGTCTTGATCTAGATTAAAAAATGTTTGATGACTGAATTGTGTGATTGTTAGTTTGTGATAAATCAAGTACACATCCAGACATCATCAAATGCATTAATTTCAACTTAATAAATATGATTAAGGTATACAATTACTCAAGCCATCATAGGCAGGTTAGGTGGCATAAAACTGAGCTGTTTCAGACATGAAAAAAGTCCTGTTGAAAGCTAACACTACATGACAGACCTCAACAGCTATCAGTTTTTTTATTTAGACAGTTTATACAACAACATACATGTAAGAACAGTCCACACATTCTTCAAGCCATAAATTTGTAACTGAAAAACATAAACACACTGCCAAGAAGGTACATTCAGCAATACTGGGTTGCTGCCCCAAAACGAGGTTGACTCTTTCTACTCCCATGTACTGTAAATGCAGAAATGTTTGCGGTGGTTTTGTGTTTGCGGTTTTCGCGGCGACTGTTTCACCGCAAACTTAAAGGCATCCAGAGCATTTATGAGGCTTGAAACGTGAATTTAAAAAATCAAATTTCTAGTCATTCCTACACATAATAAGTTTCAATAACACTTTACCATTACATATCGACATTAAAGGAGCAAAGAAACGATGTCGTTGTGTGGTGAGAACTGATAGAAAATCCAAGCCCTAATAGACTGATCCTGACTGTCCATCCAATAAGCGGTTCGACCAATGAGAGAGTGACTGCATGTCCGTCAAATATTTGCATTTGTATGTTTTGATTTTGCATCTCTACGTTCTGACGGAGGTGGGCGGGGCTATGGTATCGATTCATTTACACTAGGCGCGTGAAACTAAAAGATCACCATGTATCTTATTTTTGTGCCGCTTTTAAGCACTTCTGGTAAGAAATCCGCACGCGAATGTGGTAAACAGTGGCATTAAATGTTAATTTCACAGAGATTACAGCAACTAGAATATTTCCAGTTTTCAAGCCTCATAAAATGCTCTGGGTGCCTTTAAAACCACCGCGAACATTTTTGTCTATTACTGTAGCAGTAGGTGACTACAGCGCTGTCACAAACTTAAAACCACCGCAAACACTCCATTTTCGCCTTAGCGCAAAATAAACACCACGCGAACTTAAATGCATTTACAGTAACTGTAACTATAACTGTGCATGCTATGATACAGATGTTACATGGGAGATTGACCATGAAACAAGGAAATGTTTGAGATGTGAATGATAAATGGCTGCAATAGTGTAGCACAGTACCTGCATGTTACAGACTATTTAACATTCTCTGATGCTGTAAGAACGCACAACTTGTCACACAAGAAAAACATCATAACTGGTGCTAATTTTGCATGACGTTTGGTTCTCTTGGCATAAATTCTATCATGAATAATTTCACTGGTGGACAGGACAGAAATTTAGCAAAATCAATAAATGCATTATGAATAATAATTGAATATGATCGTTGAAATTATCCCCCATCAGTTTGATCTCCATAGTACGTACATCAAACTAATCAGTGAAGCCAGTGAACAGTTCATTGCAGTCTGCTATATAAAACTCAAAACTTTAAACACTCCAAAAATGGGTTCTTGTCAGAATATCGAGCACAAATTTCAAACTGTTATAAACTATAATAAAGCATGTGTAAACATGTTCCCTTATGGTAAATTGAACTTTTACTAGAAGTGATCTATCTGGACTATTGAAGCCACATAAATTCTATTTTGTTGAACTTCATGGTCTTGAAATGGTCCCTTGCCAGTTGTAAAATATGATTTTTGTTCTGTTGAGCATGAAATGTCAAATTCAATCCTGGTGGAAAACACAGTTTTACAAGCCAGCTGCTATGGGAATTGGAAAACTCATAAATTTTGCGATGTTGACAAAGTCTTATGTCAGAAGGAGCGTTTTACTCATAATCTTCCCATCAAGGTATCGGTTGTACCAATATAATTTCTTGGCTCTGCAATTTTTGCAGAAAATTAATGGAGCAGGCGGGCAAAATAAAAAGGAAAAAAAATCATCCTGAGACAGATCCAAACGCAACCAAAGGAGCCACAAACTCAACATACATGTACCAGTCTGGTTAAACTTTCAAAAAAATTAATTTCCAACTTTTAATGCATTGATGAACAGGAAAACTACAACAACTAGAAACTAAGAAAGGCAAAAAAAGTTATTCAATTGATGGCATCAAAACATGAGCAATGGTTCATCTTCATTTCTTTTTTAAATCAGGAAAAAATGAAGCTACAAATCTTTACTTTGTAAGAAAATAACAAGTTGAAATGTTTCATCTGTTGAGCAGTAGTGTCTGTAATGGTGCGTATAACCTGAGGGAAAACAACCGTATGTCAAAGGCCCTCTGTTTGGTGGATTGGACTCATCAGAGCAGCACATCATGACAAACTCTCTCCAGCACTCCCATCACTCACTTCACACCCCAGGGTTACTGGGACATGGGGCTTTTCCACTGAGACAGAAACTTTTCCTGAGGAGCTGGCTGTTCCATATATTTGTGGTCACCAGTATGCAATCAAGATCATTTATGAATACCTAAAAACATTAGATAAATCTATAGAATAGACATTTGTCCACCTTTTTACATTATTGTATCTGTTTTTATCCCTGCAATTAGCCTTCGGGCATGAATTTGAAAATACAGATTATATTATGATTATATCATAAATCTCCCTGGTAAAATGCACGGAAGAAGAACTAACATTCACCCATGTTGTTGGTGTGGCTATAACTTTTTATAATACAAAAGATTTTTTATCATCCTCTCTCAATAGTTTAATGTTGTGCAATGACTTCCTAACAACTGGTCCACCCCACCATACTGTAATTCTTGTCATCTTAACAGTGGTTTTATTTTCACAGTTTTGGTGGTGACCTTTCCACAACAAATTCATAACATTGTGAATATGAGTTTCTAATGTATAACTGTGCTATAGAATTGCTTTCAACTGCGACATCAAAACAACATCAAAACAGGTGAAAACCTACAATCCCCTTCTACTGGGAAAATAAGTCGGTGAAAATAAATGAATTTCCTTGTTATGTTATTCAGTCTGTTTATGTTGTTCTGTACAGGGTACGTCTGAAAAGCAGTGCATTTAGCATAGAGTGCGCCTACCCTGTATAAAGAAAACAGAAATAAAATAAAATACAGTATCTTGAAATCAAGACCTAGAATGATATCCACTGGACAGATTTGATGCTGCCCGAACCATATGTGTTGTATTTGGTGCAGTCAGCCATACATTGCTGTGCAATCTTCCTTCACTAATTGAAATGACACAGACCAGTGATGTCTTCATCATCATGGAAGCCTCTTTACAAGGATTCCCACTCAAGCTATATTACATCAATCAACCGAAAAGAGCATGTTTATGTTTTTCTTGAAGACAGTGAGTTTGTATGTTCATGCTTCAAAAATCAAGAAAATTTCCGAGCGCCTATGTTTCATCATAAATTATTCAACATAATTAGATACTGAAAGCTGTACCGACCCCAAATTGTCATAATTTGATAAGTACTCCAGCCACACAGCATATGGATGACATTCCACTGTGAAATATCTCACAATCTACACAAAAAAAGGAAGAATAAAAGGGATCAACACCCCCCTAGTGAATGGGACATGAGGTATAAAGGGTAACCTTCTGACTGCTGGAAATTAAAATCTTGTACCTTTCTTCAGTCCTGTTTTTCAAAATTGAGCACATCTTTCAAGAAATACACAATTCTGAATTTGACTATTTTTTTCCTAAGCTGGAATGTATGACTCAAAATCTGCAAGGCAAATTCCATTGTTTTTAAAGATTAATACAAAAACGGTTCACTATTAAGAGGTTAGCATATGTTAACAGCAGTCATTTCTGACTTCACCAGTAGGTACATGTAGGGCTAAAACAACCTTGTCAAGGCCCCATACCCTTCGGTACATGGACATAACGATTGATCGTTCAGCAGAAGGCTCTGAGGGAATATTCCCGCTGTCAGGAGTGAAGTCCAGCCTTTGCCAAAACTCTGCAGATCCAATTTCACCCAATCAGACAAACCATGGGCTTGATTCTTCAACTTGTCTGATCTTTAATAAGACAAACTGACCTTTTCTCCTATTCTGGGACCCTAGTATAATCATTCCATACATCTTGTAGAATACATATAGTCATGTCCAAGTAAACTCTGAGCTTTAACTTGCGGTCATTCCACTTTTTTGACAGAAAAAAAATTATATAAAAATAATGTATATAATGTAAAAATGTATTAACCAATGTATTCAATTTGATGCAATAAAAATCATCCCTCCACCTCTTAAATGCAGCTATATAAACTACGCACAAAAAGTTCGGAAACTTAACTTTGGTCGATCATATCTCCGTTGTTTCTTGATCAATTTCAATGATTTATATATCATTGAAAAGCTTTTGTGATTTTCTTTCCCATGATACTTAACTTATTATTGTTGTAAATTAACACAACGAGCACCAGACCTGCTTATGTGAGCGAGTCTCATAAAAAAAGTGCCCAAATTACCCTACTAATGTAAAACGCTCAATTCAGTATTTTGTCTTCTGCTGGTAGCACATGGCTTTTGTACGAGGGTAATATGAAACTTGAATCAACAAAACACATTAATATGAAAGCCAAGTGTAGTCTTCATCCAAAGAAAAAATGCGTAAAGGAGCCTCAGTTATGATGAGGGTGGCTTAATACTGAGTACACACGCCATGCGCTGTCACCACAGCCCGGCACATCTTCCTCATGCTTGTCACCAGTTTTGGTACGCGGCCCCTGGCTATTCTTCTACAAGGAGTCGTCGCAGGTCGACCAGTGTTGCTCTGTTGATCACAACTGCTTGCACAGCTCGCCCAAGCTGATCAGTGATCACAGAGTCTGAGACTGTGTTCAATTGTGTTGAGATCTGGGCTGCAGGAGGGGCATTCTATCCTCTGTATTCCTGCATACTGGAGGTGGTCTGAAATGACTCTCATTCTGTATGGACGTGCACTATCATCTTGCAGAATGGCACCCAGTCTCATAATCATATTGCAGAGGTAAGGATCTTGGAAATGTGACTGGATGGAGGAAGCTGTCTCTTTATCGACACATCGAAGTTGCTTAGGATGATTAGCCTGTTTTTTTTTTCCGCTGGCAGTTAGCGTTGTACTGCCTCACACTATAACACTGACCCCAACAAACAGTCAGTCAATCTGTGCAACAGTCAGCATAGGGTTCTCCTCGCCGCCCCAACACTTTCATTTACCCATCCAACAGTCGAAATAAACCTTCTCTTATCTGTAGCTGTGAACATAACATTCCACCACACACTGTTCCATTCACGATTTGGACGACACCACCACTAATGGGTTTGGCGCTGCGCTAGGTGTTTGACACTATTATGGAAATTTGGGCACTTTTTTTCTACAACCCACTCGCGTAAGCAGGCCTGGTGCTCGCTCCATCAGATTGCAATTATAATGAGTAGGGTATCATAGGAAAGGAAATTACACAGGCTTTCCAACGATATATGATGCATTGAAATTGATAAAAAACAATGGAAATATGATCAACCAAAGTAAAGTTTCCAAACTTTTTGTGCGTAGTTTATATATATATATCAATACGCAATGTTTTCAATAAAGCATTATTACATCCAATATGGAATATAACACTCATACGAACATACATCTTTATAACACAACACCTACCATATAAGATTGGCGAGTGGCCAGTTCTATGATTGAAAAGAGCGTGTCCCATAACAGATCAACGATTCGTTCCAGACATTTAGGAAATGAGTTTCCATTGGAACAAAACAAACCCTGACTGTAGAAAATTGTATTTCTGAGCTGGGAAGAGAGCCAACTGTACTAAATGTCACTAACATTTCATCAACACTAAAGTTTAAAGATGTAAATAACAGACAGAGGAGATAATGGCTGAGATAAAGAAATACCAGTATGCTGAAACACAAAAACACTCTGTCGCAGTCTATGTCATTGGATTAAGTATGGAACAAGTCAATACAATCAATGAAGCTGTTAGCTAGAAGATGTTAATTGTGTATGAACTGACATATGAAGGTTGTGTTCAGGAGGAGGTTACTCAGGAACCATATGTAAACTATAATAAACAATAAAAGTACATTAACACATAAGTGGGGAAAACTTTGACAGTTTGCAACATTACTGTTAGTAAAAATATAAGGATGACAAAATCATGATCATTTGAAAGTCCTTTGTAGCATATTTCAAGTTAAAAACAATCATATTGTTGTTGCAGTCCACTTTTCTGGTACTGTCCTTAGTGCTGAAAATGCTATCCACTGGCAGTTCAGAATCAAAGAGGTAAAAAAGAAGCAAAAAAGAAGGCAGAAAAGAAAGATACACTTTCTCTCATGCTCTATTTTACTAACCTTATCGATCATATCATGGAATCCCAACCTACATGTATATTGATGTACATGTATAATAGCAAGTTAAGGTTAGATTATGAGAACTGAAATGTTATAGCTTTTGCCAGGTGCATTGAAACATGGCAGGATACACATGTATATATGTAAAGTAAATACTCATGGGGACCAGCAGCAAAAAAAACCCAAAAAAACATGGAAATCAAAATTCAGTCAATCTTTTTGCTGCACTAGATCATGAACAAATGTCATCATCATAGGCCAGTTGAAAACCCTAAAGCAGACCAACAGTAAGATCAAAAGATAGTTGTAACAGATGAGTGCAATTTCTACTCACCGTGATGTGACTTTGTCTTGTTTTCGCGGGAGTGTCTCCGCTGGATGTACTGGACGTACTGTGCGTCAGCTTGGCCCTGTGTCCGTCCACCATGGGTGTGCCGTCCTGCACTGACAATTTGTTGAACGTCGCTTCAAGAGATCTTGTTACTGGGCCGACGGGCCGTGGACTGGTCTATGGTAGAAAGAGAGATCAAGATGTAGCAAATGTAGTCATAAAACATATCTTTTACCGTAAATGCATGTAAGTCTGTGGTGATTTCATTTCCAGAAATAGAGTGTTTGCAGTGGTTTTTAGTTCTAGGTGGTAGGCGGTGCCAGAGGACAAAAGAAGCATTTTCGGTGGTTTCAAGTTTGCGGTTAAGAAGTTACCACAGAACATCAAACCACCGCAAACTTAAAGGCCATTACAGTATTTTCATGTCATTTTGCAGCTTATTATTAGTTATACATCAACAAAGGAGAACATGAATACCCCAATGTTTAGTATGCCACACACACAACATAAGGTTCTCTCCAGAAATCCATCTAGCCTGAAGATCTGATGAAAGATTGAAGATATGGAAATTATTGAAGAGGCTTGCCTGAGGACTTGGTGCCTTGCCAATAGTGCTGGGTGTAGGCATGGCCTGGGAGGGCGCAGCCCCTGGTCTGGGGGTACTTGTACACAAACCTGAGCAGATGGAAGATATAATAACACATTAGTCACTGGGAAGATAACATTTTTAATATTCTCATATTTCCTGGGGACAACTCCTCTTAGATTAGTCTGGAGACGGTTGATATACAACCTGCACAACCTGTAAATTTTTCAACTTGCATACAGGTCAGATTGCAAATCTTTAACCAAGAGCCCCAACTCAACCCACTAGTTTTTTTCCATCCATATAAAAATTTTTTGCGTTTCGGCGCATGCGCGCCGGAACGCATTGTCCTGGCTTTTACCTTCAAGGAAGGAACCAGGGAAGCTTGGTTCAACACTGTGTCGCACACAATAAGACCTTATATGGCAATACGTTCTCAAATCCTTGTATAGCCGTTGCCTTATATGGCAAGAGAGCACGAAAATGCAGGCAGGCTAGATTTGCATGTGACACAGGACGGCGACCGCATGTAACTGCTACAACTGTTCGGAAATATCATTGCATTGTGGTTTCGGACTTTGATATCCTGAAAAATGACCATATTACATCTATTCCACAAGATTGCAGAAGAAAAAAAATGATTTCGTCAAGAAAACGACCAAAAATCGGCATAAATGATACCATATAGTGAGGTTATAGCATTACGTCCAGAGTGAATAGTTACGTACCGCAGCTTGGCCGATCTGGCAACGCGAAGCACTTCGGACCCAGAAGATCCGGGTTCGTCTCCGTGCATGGATTTTTTTTTTCTTTTTAGATATTGAATATCAAAAATATATATTGATGTTATATTAATCTATCAATATCATATTTATGAATATCATTTTTTTTCATTAATAAATAAAGAAATATTTTATATTTGTTATTTTTAAATATTCATTTAATATATACAAGGCCTTTGTCTTATGAACAGGACTTCATAGATTCCAAACCCGGCATTCGAATTTTTCTGTTCATTGTAATGGAAAATACCGTGCAGCGGCTCCTATGCGCGGTAAGATGATTCTTGCAAAACACTCGCCACTAAACTTCTATCCCCGATGTAAACAGAGGCTCTTGATGTTGTTTGCAAAACAGCGATTCTTTCTTACAGTAGCAAATGCTCCATTGTTCAGTATCGACTTCATTCAGACAACACGGACGTGGAAAGTGGCGCCCCTCGGCACAAAACTATGGGAATTTTCATGAATTTTAGCAAAATTACCCAGGAAAATAAGGAAGAAATGTTGTAAATGCGGAAACAAGAATAATACGGATGAGGTAGCTGTTGATTTGTTTGACATTTGGTAGTCATTTTAGATAGAACCTTAGCTGTTATGAACTTCTATTTCACTTAATTACCATAGTGCTGATGATTCAATGGTGCTTTTTCAAATTTTATGTTTTATTGCGTGCCATGTACATAATTACATTGATAGCTTTTATAATGAGCCTATTATACATTTTACAAATAAGTACAAGTTGTAGGCAAAGACGTAACTTCAAAATTGCTTTCCCCAATCTGCCTTTCTCTATTAAAACAGTACTCATTTCCCAAAATGACAATTTTTCTTATAGACTGAACAGCCCTTGAGTGACTTCCTCTGGCAGATTTTACTTCAAGTAAAGGGAAAAGACAATTCACACTTATAAACGTAGCCGAAACGCCAGCTTTTTTTAAAAGCTCTTGTTTGAATTATGCTGTGTTGGACAATTCAGAGTGCTCAGATATGAAGTTTCGTTCCTTCTCATTTATAGGTATACTTACATGTTTGAGCTGAATAGACAAGGCTCCTTTTTCACAAATCTTATGGGAAGAAAATATACTGTACAGTTCTGAAAGCTAGAACACTGGTATAATACAAAATATGGTGAACTCTGATCATAACATAACATAACATTAGTTATGGGACAAATGAAGTTAATTTGTCTATCATACCAAAAAAACATTAGTCTAAACACAATCTAGCAGTGCACCTGGCTGTTTGCTGGGTGGTGTGAAGGGCGGAGACTCTCCCATTGGTGCTGCCGAAGCGTTGGCTTGTGGACGCGGTCCCGTGGGTCGCTGTCCGGACAGACCGTCTTCTAACTGCTTAGCAAACTGTGCTCGCTGTTCCTCCTATAACAACAAAACAAAACAAAACATGGCCTATCAGCTTTTTTCTTCCATTCACATTATACAATATTCAGGCTTTCGATGGCATTGCATGAATACAGGTTATCTGTCAAATATATTTACGTTTTCCACACATGATATCGCTCTATGTTTATATCAACATATCATTGTCATTCCAACATTCTGTACACCAGACGTTCACAGCATATGAAATATATCTTATGACTGAACACACAAACGTACTACTAAACTACTGTCATCCCTATTGCATTAAGTATTGTTTGTCTCTTTACTGTATCAACTGACTAAACAGCATTGAGTACTGTTTGGCTGTTTAGTGTAATAGCTGACTTGACACCTACAGTGACTATCAGTATTTTCATAAGACATTAAGAAGGGAAGAATAACCAGCTATACCTGTTGTCTGAGCTGCTCCTCGAACTGCTCCCTCTGTCTTCTGAACTCCTCGTACGCCAGTTGCGAGTCTACCAGACTGCCGGTCAGCTGGGGTTGTTGTTGTTGTTGTTGTTGTTGTTGTGGGGTCGGGTGTTGCGGTGGGATCTCCTTGGCCCTGGGGCTCTTCTTAACTTGATGGTTCGGCTGTGGACAAAAATGAACTAATTCTTAAAATGGTTATTGCAAAAACATCTATCCTTGTGCACAGACCACTAATCAGGTCCCTTCATTCAATAACATATACCTAATAAAAGTACCCTCCCGACTTTGTCTTTAAAATCTAATTTAAGCCACAGACGCAACACAATTTGCAAGCTACAGTCAAACCTATGTATACTAGTGCCCACCTCTGGATAACGACCACATGGCCATTTGGGCCACATTTTGGTGGTCCCATAGTTTTTTTCCACATTATCTCAAGCAGTTAGAATCATGGTGGTGACCTGTCTACTGTGACCATTTTCTACAACAGTCTTCAAAAGTCTTTTGAGTGCTCACTATATAGACAGGTTTGACTGTAAATGTTAAGGTATTATGGTGCAGCATAATCCTGTATAATTATCATTAAATATTTGCAGCAGTTTTATGTTATGATTTTGCAAAAACTCTCCTCACAAACACATCACACTGGGAACATGTGCTCCATCTTACATTGCATTACTACTGTTGTTTCAACTGCAAACTTAAATACTGTGAACGTCTCCTTTTCTCTTCTGCCACACCACAAAAGTACCCCCCACAAACTTTAATGAATTTACACTATCTATACCCTGTATGTACATAACCATAAGTCAGTGTGTTGCCCTCTGACCTGTTTAGGTGGTTGTGAGGGCGGGTGTGGCTGGCGGCGGGGCTGTGGCGGGCTGAACTCCATGGCCTGGGGAAGTCTCTTAATCAACACCTGCTGTACAAAACAGGGTTCACTTAAGTTTGATTCTTTTCTCAAAAATAGATGTACCACACATCTGAAATTATCAAAAAGGCTGAATACATAGATACAGCTGCACAGGGCAAGAGGAAAGACACACAAATAATGTGCCTCCCCTCTAATTCTACTTGAACAGTGTGCAAGGAAAAGGGTGATAAATACATGGATAGCTTTCTAGCACTTTGGACAGGGGTGATCATAACATGGATAGCCTTTTAGCACTAAGGACAGGGGTTGTCATAACATGGATAGCCTTTTAGCACTAAGGACAGGGGTGGTCATAACATGGATAGACTTTTAGCACTGAGGATAGGGGTGATCGCTACATGGATAGTCTTCTAGCTCTAGGGACAGGGCGGATCATAACATGGATATCCTTTCAGCACTAAGTACAGAGTGGATCGTAACAGGGATATCCTTTTAGCACTAAGTTCAGGGCAGATCATAACATGGATATCCTTTTAGCACAAAGTACAAGATGGATCATAACATGGATATCCTTTTAGCACCAAGGATAAATGTGATCATAACATGATAGTCTTCTAGCACTAAGGACAGGGGTGATCGCTACATAAATGTTGTGTTAGTTTATTACCTGTGGTTTTTCCTCCCCTTTATCTGATACGCTCGTGTCTGGAGATGTTGTTTCGCTGGACCCCTCCTCCTGGATGGAGTTGTCGAACATCGTGGACATGAATCCCGTGTTCGTTCCCCGACTCGGACTGTGAAATGCTGCGAAGGATCGTGACATGATATTCGCTGCCTTCGTCTCTGCCTTCGCCTCTTTTCTCTCCTTTGTCTGATTCATCAGTCCGTACGAGAGTCCGTCTAACGAAGGGTTCAACGACTGTGTCATGTGCGAGTACGTGTCCGCAGAACGCGGGCGTTTGGTGGGCGTCGTCGGGTAAGGGGAAACTCTGTTCATAACTGGCGTAAGGAGTTCACTGATTGGTGCAGGCGGCGGCTTCACGATCTTATCTACCTGCAGCTTCAGTTTCTTTTGTTCGAACGCACACGTGAACGTCGCCGGCGGGATGCTCTGTAACCATGACAACAGGCTGAGGTCTGCCTCGTCGCTGGCGCTGCCCTGCAGAATGTCGGAGATGATGATGTCCTCTATCGGAGTGTTGGGACTGTCCGTCGTCGCCTTCTGCTGACAGAACTCGACGCAGGACTCGTACAGCAGGCCTTTGATCATCAGGTTGACCAGTCTGTCTTGTGAGGCTGTGAAACCCGCCTCTGACAGTTTCTTATTGGCTGGCAAGAATGTTTCCACCATCTTTGCAACATCCTGGAAGACAAGAGTAGAAAAATAATACATCAATCACTCTCTCGTCTCAAGCAGAGTAGGGTTTTATTGGATACTGCAGATAGAAGAGCTTTGTCTCTTGAATCATCAAGGAATAACACAACGTCAAGAGAAATTCAACATGTAATAAGGAAGAAGAAGGCTTTGATTCCTCTGAATGTACATTTACTCTGTACGTAAGAAAAAGCTACATTCTATGAAACATATTTGTCAGCTTATACTCCATAGGAAGTCATTTATAGGTGGTTGAGAACAAGAATACCAGTCCAACAACACGAAAAAAGGTGACAGTTCAAAATAGGGGAAGAAGATCACAGATCACGTTACACACAGAAAACTAACAGTTCATAGGTCGTCCTACCTGGAAGCAGTGCACGCGTGCGGTGCTGGGGTTCCAGTTCTTGTACTCCACGTGATCGGTGACCTGCGGCAGGGTCAGCAGCAGACACAGGCTGCTGTACTCCTCCCGCGTGGGCGAGTACGGCTCCAGCGCGTTCAGACACTCAACGACGTCGTCTACCGAGATGTCAGGGAATTGCATGTTGGGCTCGGACTTGGTGATGCAGAGCATCTCCAGGAACTTGTGCTTGAGGATCAGGTAGCGGAAGTGGTCGCTCTGGAACCCGTCGATGCTCTCCAACGGCTGCATGAACTCCAGAACATCGTCCCATTGGCCGTCTAGGATCAGCTGACTGTGGTGGTAACGACATGTCACCTTTAGCACTCAAAGTTAGCACTGAACGGTTTAACGCTGGTGCACCCAGGAAACTAAAGAGTGCTTACTTAACATGACAATGATCTTGGCAGTCTGACTTCCCAAGAAAAAGAAAAGTGATAGCTAGAGATACCAAAACTAGTCAAATGCTTCAAGCTCCAAGTGTCACACTTAGCTGACTAAATCACTCTTAGCTCTGTTAATCAAAGGCAAGGGGCAACTATGCAAATGCACTGATATAGGACTGAAAAGAATAGAGTGACAGTTCATAAAATGTATATAAACAACAAAATTGATGGGCATCACAAAGGTCATATTGTTACTAGTACATGAATCTAATTTTTCCTACATTGTGCCGTTTTAAATGCTGCCAATTACAGAATTATGGTTAGTTTCCAAACTTGCTTGAGTCTAAGGGCATCAACCGTCTTACCGTAGGAACAGCAAGTCGTCGGAGTACATCCCGTTGATGACTCCGCTCTCCTTCTCGAGGGACAGCATGGACACGTGCAGCTCGCGGTTGTGCAGGAAGTCCAGGATCAGTTTGATCACCTCCGACTCTTTGATGTTGATGGAGGCTTCGGACCCCGTCATGGCGGCAGATGGTTCAGTCCGGGTCTGGAGAACGGTGCTTGGGGCTTGTTTGCTGCTCTGGTCTCGAGATTCTACATGAAAAAAATTAACAAATGATATTTGATATGCATTCTATAAAAGGAATTTGTGATCACAAGAAAGGTATTATATCTCTAATTTGTCCAAGGGATGAAGTATTGTACATAGTCGGTGAATAATTTTATCATATTGGTATTAACAAATTTCTTTGGTCACACTCAACCAGAAAGTTCATTTGTGTGACCGTTTGTCACCTTCCTTGGGGCAATACTGACTGGTTCTACTTCATACTGCAGCCATCATCTGTACAAAGGGTTCTCCAAACACTTGACCAGGTTTAAAAAGACTCTGATTGCCTACTTTAGAAATGACATGCGTAAAGAGAAAGGAACCACGTTTATTTCTGAATGCCTGTGTGCTTAAATGGCTAACCAGCTGCAGGTCAATTCCCCTGCTGCTCAACCCAATGAGCAACACCATTTTGGAACCGATAGGTTGCCTGATGCCAGGGTCACACTTCTAAACCGGGGTCAGGCCGGGCTATTTGCGGGAATGAAAAATAGAAGTTTCATAAAAAAATATACACAAATTATGGTCATGACTATTTTTTTACGTTTTGAGTGTTTTGTTGTGATTTATATCATATTTGATTCATACAAACTGCCCGACCAGGTGCCATGTTTTGGAAATATGACCCTAGCATTAGCAACCAGACTGTTAAAACTGTTAAAAGCTGGAACAACTTTAGTGTAACCAATACCTATTGGATCTACACACAACAAATACCATACTGAAATCAGTTCACATGCTTTTCCCTATAACTATAACTCTGAAATGTTCGAAAACAAAATCACACAGTACCTCCACAATTCCAGCCAGTATTCAAAAAGACTTTACCAAATCCGACATTCCTCTATTGTATAGTCTGTGGCTGAATCTAAAGCTGAACCCATCCTCGAGCCCTGACATTCAAAACAAACGCCTGCCCTCCTGCATCTCTATGCATATTTGAATAAGAAGATTATACAAACAGCCGAGTCAACGTGCTGGCATGCACACAAAAGGGTGCGAAATAGCTGGGAGTTGTCAGGAAGATAGTCGCCAATGCTGGAAGCCAATTGGACGAACTCCATCTGATCAATTAATTGAATTAGTGTGATAGAGGATGGAGGACTTATCACAAACATGCAGATAGTGCTGCGGATCGAAACCCGAGTTTAGGTTTAGGTTCGGACTCGAGTCCAGAGGTTTAGGTTCAGGTCCGGACTTGAAAGTCCGGACCTGAACAATAATTTTGGAATATTTTTTTGGTGTTACATGTAACATTGCAAATTGGCAGATATTTTACATGTAATTTGAAAACTATATATACGGAATTATATACAGTCACTAATTAACACAAAGGTTCAGTTATAAACACAAAAACAGCAATGTTTTCATATTTTTCTAGTGCAAATTTTACGATCTAAGGAAGGTTTAAGATGGTTTGAAACAAAAAGGAGTGTATAAGTGAGAGATTTTTTTTCAAGTCCGGACTTGTTTCCAGACGTTTAGGTTTTTTTGGACTTGAACCTAAACGTTTTACAAGTCCGGAACCGGTCCGGCCGGACCGATCCGCACCACTATGATGCAGATGGGTCATCAATCAGGATAGAAGTAAAATTTTGTAGTTTTCTGTGAGGATGATATATTTGCTGACGGCTTATAGTCCGTGTGACATAAACTCTACTGTCAGAGGCTGTTGGATGTTGGGTGGGTGGTAAAAAGCATGATTTAATTAGGTTATTGATGGCTATGCTGTAGAATTATTTAACAACTTTGTCTTCATTCTGTGAGGTCTAGATATGCTAAAACATTTTGTATCTTGTTTCATCATAGAGATTATGTGTAAGGACCCTTTTTCTTGACTACTCTCATCTCCCAAATAAACGTACCGGTACGTTTATTTTTTTCAGCCTCAAAATCCACCCAGTACGTTCTTATTTTGGACAGTACGTTTATTTCTTTTTTTTTAAATTTGAGTTTTGCTAACCAGGGATCCCCTTAAAATTCAAAGTTTGGTTTTTCCTGCCAATATTTCCCCGGCATTTTTGCTCATAATTCATTATTTTCCGGCCAAGTGGCGTTGAATTTTCCCTGCCGCTATGACCCGGCCTTTGTGAAATCCTTGCGGAACTCGTAACGTATCGGTCGATCTCTATAACACTTCAAAGTCAACGTTGTTATTTGGCGAAAATAAGACGCCGCACTGACGTTTTGAAATGCAATTCTTTTTATATGAACAACTTTAGCAGTCTCATTACATCGTAAACCAAAGCATTCTGACCAGAAACCAATTTATGTCAGCGGCGCAAAGTGTTTCAAGTAACGTTACGCATGTAAGTTAGTTACATGTAATACATTACTCTACTCACGTGAGATACAGTCTTTCCCAAAATGAAAATATAGAAATAACACCACAAAAAACTGTGTCTTAGCATCAAAAACTTTATAATTACTTTGAAAGTATATCAAAACATTTCAATCCTACCGCAAACATGAAAATTTAGCCCTTCGAAAAGCGCCACAGTAACGCACCCGGCAGTAACAGTCCGTGGGAATGTTTTGTTTTGGAAGATCTCACTTCCAAGAAGGGGAAACAACTCTTTTTGATCTACAAATAAAACTCCTTTGCCTTTGTCAGAAATGTGTTTTTGCAGTTTTGCAAAAAGACTTTTAATACCTTAGTCTATATAAAAAAAAATCAATTGCAATCTAGTCACCATTATTATCACTGAAAAATGCTTGAAAAAAGATCACTCCCCTTACAGAAAGAATGCGGGAGGTTTCTAAGAACATGAGTGTACGTTCTGTTAGCCCCGCCCCTTTCTGTCTGTGGCACCGCCACTGTCTATAGCTCACCCTTTCATGTAACATGAGAACCCTGTAGTTTGTGGCAACATTGTAACAAGCCTTCAGGAGGTTTCTCACAAATTTGTTGACAATTTAGTTTCTCAAAATGATACATACAAGGGTAATTTTTAGATTTTAAATTATTTGGATTGCAACAACAAAAGCCAAGAACATTATATAATATTGTCTTTGATATTATATGATATTAAATGTCCTTGACACAACACAATGATTTGTGGCATGTAATGTTTGCAAATCTATGTTTCTATATGGAAGGCATAGAAGATAAATGGCAAGTTGGGAAAGACAAAAAGTTACATCATATACATGTGATTGTCATAGTCTTCCTTTTCTCTATCATGACTTTTACAAAACATAAGTAATACCTGCATGTGATGACCATATGTTCAGGATATTGTAATTTTCTGTTCATCTTCTAAATGCTGACACATTTGTATAGAAAAAGAGCAGACTTTCAAAGTGTTGCCCATCCAAGTGAACTGAGAAATTTGGCAACTACTTTTCATGCTTTGATTATATGTCAGTATATACAACAATTTACTTGCTTCAAGTTCCAAGCAGAAAATGCATGTATCAATGATCATGTATATTTAACTTAGCGGGGAACCTATGCCCAATTTTTTCAACATTGCTACTACAGTATATCTTTTTGAAGCGGCAAGGAATATTATAATTTGAACAAGATGTGTACAGTTATTCTGTTCAATAGTTATACACTTAATTGGTATGGTCCTCAGAGGCTCAGACAGGCATAAATAGTCAATAAATGAATAAAGAGAACCTTCTTTCCTTCGGACAGAAGTAGCATGGACACAGTTTATCTGTAAATTTGGTCAATTTCCGGGGGGTATGTTTATTCCGGGGGGTACGTTTATTAGATTTTGAACATTTGTCCAGGGGGTATGTTTATTCCGGGGGGTATGTTTATTTGGGAGATGAGAGTAGTTCTTGGAAAAACACAGTGTGTGCATTACAGTACAAGTGGATGATAACAAAACATTGCTGCATGTAGTACATTAACTACACACAAAAAAGACATGGTCTCTAAAACACAATGCACATACATAACATTAACAGAGGGAAGCACTGTTCTTCAGTAGCATTTTTCTCTTTAGAAACAATACCCTTCTATAATGAGGATGCTAAAAGATGTATACAATAAAACACACCCATGTTATGATTAACAAAAACTACAAAAGAATAAAAAATTGACAAATTTACAACATATTTGGATACATGACCTTGAGTAATTCATGTATTTTTTACATAAATGTTTTACACCTCTAGCTATTCAAGACTTCAAATTAATGTAAGGTTAACACAATATCTACACACAAAGCTATGTAAAGAAATGGATTTTTGTGGCCATTACAAATTACATTATTGATTTACAGGTGATCTGAAAGGGGTCATGCTATGATAAATCTTTGGTTACTAGTAGGCAAATAATGCAGATCTTAATCCAATAAATTTTTTGTATTATTGAATAATACGACCAGTTAGGCGACGAAATTCAGATAGAAAATAGAAGTACTGCATAGAAAAATATCTATGAAGGAAAAAACACAAAAAAACATTAATAAAAAACATCTATAAACGCTCCAAAAAGCTCAGACAAATGAAATTATAGAGTGATTTAGAGTCTATCATATACTCCCCATCCTTATTGGTTTCTGAAAAAATGACTTCAAGTCTTATTCCAGTTCAACAATCACCCGTTTGTCTTTGACATATCCATATACATGTACCTGCACAGTATGAAAATGATATACAGTATGACAATATATCCTGGCAGTGTTGTGTGTTGATGTGCCAGTAAAGCTGACCCATAGATCTGAGGAAGGGTCAGCTTCGACGTCCGCCTCCATTGACCATTAATGTGGGTCAGCCGGTCAATCGACTCACGTCCAACAACAGGGGGCCAGACAGGGAGGGGGGACCAGACATACAGAATTAGGGCCAATTTACACACAGCTTGTCTAGATATCTGAACTGCAGATATCTGCCAGGCGACAGCTTTTTTCTGTGTCTAAACAGGAATTTTATGGTCTTAATTAGGGTTTTTTTAGATGTCGGGAAAATTTCAGCCGACCACTCTGAAGCATTCGCCCGACAACTCAGCGGGAGTCCCCGACCGCTCCAACCGGACGTCTAAACAGAATGTGTCGCGTAGTAGACATCTGGAGGTCGGGGTTCATGCTAGTTTGCATATTTGGCAGGCGATAAAGCGGGAAAACTTCTTAGCATCAAGGACCATTTGTTCCCAAACGGACGACGGACTTCTTTCGTGATGCCAGATCGTTCGGTGGATCGGCCCTCCCCCCTCCGCCACGACAAGGGCAGCGAGTAGGAACGCAGCGTTGATTCTGACCGGTCGCTGTCGTCTTCCCCGGGACCTCAAACGCCTCTTACGCTCAACCCTTGCTTGCTGCCTCATGTTTAGCCACACACGAGTCAGATAAAGAAAGAATACCATATTCATCTTGACGAAAAACACAGGCGGTTCTCCCGCCATTTTGAAACGCGCGCAAAAGGTTGAATAGGGTCACGAGTGCAATCAGCGCGCTGCGTGAGTCCTGCGGTACTTCCTGTCGGTGTGTATAAATGCGTCCAGATATCTAAGGCTCAGATGTCGGCGGATTTTTAGATATCTGAAAAAACTCTGTATAAATTGGGCCTTAGTCTGGACATCGCCAGTAATCAGTTTTTCTGTTTACAAGTCTTAAAGCAAATTCTAACATGAAAGCATTATTACTATTATCATTAATAGTTAAACTGATTCAGGGCTGACCAAATTACATTGACTGAGGATTGAGACTCAGTTCATTGTACTATTTTGGCTTGAATATAATGTTACATGTAATGGTACTATTATAATACTTATGAATATATCTTTTGATGATGGACAAGAACATGTGTTGTGTTGTCAACACCTATTCTAGATCTGTACCTGATCCATTAATGAATGACTCATCACTGGTGACATTTGTCTGTAATGTTACATTCATAAATGCCTCATTAGTGGAAGATGCATGTATCTACTGATTCATGATGGTCACAAAGGTCTAATTTCTTACTCTGAATTTGAAATACAAATTTGCTTGCATGTAACATGTAACATCAACCATATTTTCAGAAGTCGTCTACAATCATATCAACATGAAATTTGTTCGTAACATTACATATTATAACGTTAACGTTACTTTGTTATTTTTCCACACTAGAGACATAACCAATTAATAGGTTTTGAAGATAAAAGCATTATAATTTCTTTTGAGACAAAAAATGTCAGGTTATGTATATCTGGCACAACCCTTTTTTTAGAGATAACACACATCTTTTTATCCCATATTTTTCTTTCCACGACCCAAAATTATGGAAACTGTCATAAAATTATCTGATTACGCCGGTAGTCACAACATAATTATGCACAACAAACAAAACGACGACCGTTAGTTTCCGTATATTTGCATTGTGGGTGTGTATTGCGGTTAAAACATGTCTTCTAGACGTGTCTAGAAATTTCTAAAGAAAACGACAAGTTTGTGGGAAATTTGAGTAGGGGAGAAGACAGTGGAAAATGATGCTACACAGAAACGATGAGATCATTCATTCACGATGTAGTGATAAACCACATGACCCTCCTCCCTTCCGCAATTCCCACCGCTCGGTTTCTACCTTTGTCACCTCATATCGTACCGTTTACCGCCACTTAGCAGAATTCTGCACATTCTCAAACATCTCGGCTACTACGTGGTGCATGAGAATCGTTCAAACTCACCTGCTGAGGCTGTTAGAAGTGAGAAAACAAGGCTGACTATCACTGCGGTTCAGCCGTCCTGCACCGTGTCCGCCATGTTCAAATTCCTAATTTGGAGCTACGGATTGTGGGAGCCGTGCAGCAGCGCCGCCTGCCGAGATTAGCCAGAAGTACATAAAATGTGTTACTAGCACGTCTCTATATGGCCTCCGTCGGTCAGTATTGACCATGGTAAAATCCTAATTCACAACAGCCCTACAGCATCGACTATGGCTAAACAGCCCTATACGAGAATGGCAGTCTCTGCCGTAGCACGTAGATTGGACGATAGAGTAACGAAAGTTTTGCAGCAGTTTAATATGATAGTCTGCTGTCTGCCTTTGGATACTTTCAATAGTCTGTTTTTCTCGTGTGTTATTGCATCAGACTCCGAAGTAGCATTTCACGAACAATGAGGCTGCCGTACATTTGACCTCCGCAAGGGGCGAAGTTAAAGTTCACGTAACGTTGACGCTAAAACCAAGGAGGTTTGTTAAAACTAATTTACAAACTGTAAACAGTTTGTTTTAATATTTGATAAATTGCATCCTCCACTCTTACGCATATGATTTCCATAGTTGGCTTGTTCAACCAGTTCTACATTTCAATGGGCCAAATGGGTCAATTCTACTGTAAGTTAGTCATTTAACTACATTTGTATATCAAAATCGCTATTCCCAAATGTATGTGGTCCACGTACTGCCGGCTTTTTCGTTTCATAATTAACAGATTTCCATGCATTGGAAGGAAAAATGAACTGAAAGAAAATAAACCTGTAACTGTTGTAGAGAGTACCCATAAACACGCGCGCACCGAGACGTGTACCCGGAAGTTGTAAGGCAAAAAAACGGACGATTCCTGGTGTCGTTTGTTTCTTGTCCAAGGTTTTTTGATAGCCTTTTATACGCTGAGACGTCCACGAACTATTCAATAACATAACAAACACCGCTGTTTTTGGTTGAAATCAGGACTGAACACTGGAATCACTTGCAGGTTGGTTAATCGGATAGTTTCAAAACTTAAGTCATACGTGTGAAACCTTATGTGACAGATTATCAAATAATGGTACATTTTCATGTTACAATACAATTTTCATGTTACAATACATGTTACACGAGCAACGGGTGATTGTATGAAAATAATGAGTTTATTTTACAATGTGGTGTTATGACATGAGACTATCAAATAAAGCATCGTGGAGGACACAGAATTTTTTTAAAGTCATACGTGTTAAAGTCATACTTTGATATGGTACAACCGTACGTGTATGCCGCACGGACTTTTACTAACGTTGCACCATGTATTGGCACTGTGTCTCTCGCTCTATATTCAGCCATATGGCATGGTAACATTGGCCGCATTATTTTGTCCAGCAGATTTCTTAGCCGAATACCAGATGAACACTTACAGCCGCCATCATCATCATCATCATCATCGTTAGGTAGGCCGAATACTCCCTCTTCGAAGCCAGGGGCTAAATTGCGAGGAGCGCACAATTGGCGGGCTGAATCGCAAGGGTCTGGACCGGCTGCCATTCGGCGCTATTAAACTATGGTGACCTCAATACGACAATTGCCCCATGTGCGCATGCGGCCACAGGACTGCAGGTTTTGAACCACTCACACCGGGAAGGACCCCTACTCTTTTCGATGAGTGCGGTGGGTTCTCAGTAACGTGCCCGAGGTGTGGCTCTCCTCAAACACGGGACCTCCATTTAACGTCCTATCTGAGGGACGTCCCTAACCGAGGCTAGGTACTCATTTACACCCTGAGTGAAGTGGGGAAATTCGTGTTAAGTGCCTTTCCCAAGGGCACAACATCGGGCGTATCGGTGGTATCGAACCCTGGACCTCTCGCCTGTGGGCCAAGCACACTACCGATTGCGCTACACGATGCCACTGTTCCTCTTCCCGGGTCATGCCCCTGATGACGAAGTCTATACTGCGCTGGCATACCAAAGACTTATTGCTGAACTCACCCGCCAGCATGAGACCGGTGAGTTCACTGATGTGGTGGTACAGGTAGAGAATAGGAAGTTCCCTTGTCACCGTGCCGTGTTGGCAACCACGCCGTTCTTCGAAACCATGCTGTCGTCCAACCTCTCCGAGAGTACTTCAAATGTGATACAACTGCGCGGGATTGACTCCACCAGCTTCTCCAAGATCCTGGACTTCCTGTATACCGGAGAAATCAGCATCGGTAAATACGATGTCCAGGACATACTGCAGGCGGCACACATGCTACAGTTTGACAACATCCTGCCGTACTGCTGTAAGCTCATTCAAGACCGTATTCTCTTTACCAACATGCTGGCAGTAATGCGCCTGGCTGACATGTATGATCTTTCTGTCCTGAAGGAGCGCGCAAGACACTTCGTAGCGCCAGCGTCAAAGTACTCAGGCGCCACACAAGATTCAGATTTAAATTCAGATGAGGAGTTCGTTAGCCTTTGGTACAGACAACCAACAGAAGACGGCTCCCATCGCTTTATAGACTTCAACCAAGGACTCAAGCTTTTTGCCGAACTTGACAGCCAGCGTAAGACTGGTGAGTTCCTTGATGTGGTGGTACAAGTCGAGAATAGGAAGTTCCCTTGTCATCGTGCCGTGTTGGCAACCACGCCGTTCTTCAAAGCCATGCTGTCGTCCAACCTCGCCGAGAGTAGTTCAAAGGTCGTACAGCTGCGCGGGATCGCCTCCGAAAGCTTCTCCAAGATCCTGGACTTCCTGTATACCGGGAAAATGCGCGGCCGCATCACCAAAGACGATGTCCAGGACGTTCTGCAGGCGGCACACATGCTACTATTTGACAACGTCATGCAGTATTGCTGTCAGTTTATCAAAGACTACCTTTGCCCGGCCAACTGTTTGGGGGTCATGCGCCTGGCCGACTTGTATGCTCTTTCTGATTTAAAGAAGAGCTCGAGAGATATGGTAGTGTCACACTTCTCAGACGTCATACAAGAAGATGAATTCCTTAGCCTTTCGTTGCAAGAGCTCTTAGGTCTGCTCGGAGTGGATCTAAAAGTTACGAATGAAGACGACATCGTCTATTCTGTGTTTAGATGGCTCGATCATACCCCTGATGAGAACCGTCAAACAGCAATCCTAGGGATTTTGAAAGGGACCGGCGTGAAGGTCAGTACGCAGAAGAAGCTTCTTGAGTGGCTCCAGGTAATACCGTGCGAGTCCGCAGAATGTCTGGCAAAGATCACCGCCAGGGAGAAACAACTTCTCGGTACACAGCAACTGGCAGCTGCTGCAAAGGTGGACGAGGCTAAAAGCAGTCCTAAACGCGGTAAATCGGACAAACTGGCGATTATTGTCGGCGGTTGGAAGGCAGTCAGGAAACCACATTTTCACGACGAGCCCCCCTTCATCATACAGCCACCACCCCTACAAAGCGTAATTTGCCTAGATCCAGATAGTCAGCAGTACTACCACATCACTACCCTACCGACGCCTGTCGCCGGCTACATGAGCGTGGCGTGTGCAGACGGATACCTGTACGTGACAGGTGGGCGGGTACATCCCCCGGTCGGCGAGGATCCTCACATTGTCATTACACCGTCCAGGCAAGCCTTCCGGTACGATTTCCTGTCAGACATTTGGGTGAGGTTACCCGACATGCCTCACGGCAGGACAGGGCATCAGTCGGTGGTGGTTGACAGGAAACTCTATCTGGTCGACGGTGACGCTGAAGCGAGGACTTTATGGACCATGGATTGCTATGATCCTGATATGATGGCTTGGATAAAGATACATATGCGTTTGCCAAACATGCTACAGATAACCCGCACTTCATCTAGCCTCATTGCTTCATCGAGGTTGATGTCGATAACAGCCCACGGGAACAAGGTTGTACTCATCGAGGTGTCAAAGAGCCCTCTCTTTGCCCTTGATCAGTTTGGCATCATTATAAGCCCAACCGGTCCCCGGTACAGACTGTGTATTCATGCGTTTGGTGTGAAAAGCAACGGTTGGAAGTACGCCGATATCCCAATGAATACTAGTGTCCCTTTGGACGACGTTGGCATTTTTACCACTGCTGTCAATGACAAGCTCTACGTCCGTACCGGACATATGCAGAATTCCGACCTATACATCTTCGATGCCGAAGAGGAGACCCTCAAGAAGAGTGCACGTGATATGCTAGATTTCAAAGAGAACTTCCTTCTCGTGCGAAAAAGTGAGAACAGCTGCCTCTACAGGAATGAACAGAAAGGCATCGTGGATACCATTAGCCACTACGAAGTTGGAGAACGCTACAATCCGGCAAAGCAGACGTCCCTTCCCTTTGCCTTATTCGGCTACAGTTTCCTCGAAGCCAACAAGAGCTGCGTCAGATGGTACGACCGGCACCTTCCTGCACTGGAGAAAGAGGACGAGCTACAGCTAGAGTGTTCATCATCATCTCGTGGTGATCTGGACGTAACTACTCCCGCATGTAAATAGGTCATGTCACGTTACATACACCAGATTGGATTCAAGAAACACAGTAGTGAAGTTGTGTATGTATTGCCTGGAATCCATCCTCCTGGGCAGGGCTGCACGGCAGCATACACCAAACATTATGCCTTCAAGGCAAGGAATGTGGTAGATTTGTGCTGGTATTAGCCTTCATGGTTTGTTTAGGCTCTATGGTTTGTTTGTTTCTGCTTATAATTCACTTTTTGCTGCATAAACGACCCAGTACAAAATGAGATCAGCAAAAAGTGTACTACAGTCAAACCTGCCTAGGCGACCACCTTTTCAACGCGACCACCTGGCCATGGCGACCGCTTTTTCTCGGTCCCGAAAATTTTCCCCATAGGCACAAGCATTAAGCTGCCTGCCCTAGGCGACCACCTGTCCAACGCGACCGCGACCGCCACGAATTGGGACCGCACAGAGCACAATCCCTGCCCATGGCGGCCGCCTAATTTTCAAGCGTGTGGTGACATCGGATCATTTTGCTGTCGGATTTCACGGAAATGTTTTCAAGACTTTGAAGGACAAAAATAAGGACAAAAATATATGGAATAGCAATGTTATAACATCGATTCCTCCATGAAGTGTTTAATAAAACGTTCCCCCTATAAACATTGTAAAGACAAATGTAAAATTGTGATGTTGTTGTGCCTATCGCCGTTCGGTTTAAACTCAATTTTCAAAACGAATACGTAGTGCATGGCGTCAAAAAGTCAGATTTCGCAAAAACTACTATCTATTTCTTGTATATTCAACAAAAATCTGTCTGTGTCTTACTAAATTCCGCCGAAAAATGACTTCGCGGCGGGCAAAACGTCGGGCGAGAAATATTGTTCCTTGGTCCCGACGCCATCTTGGATTTGGCGCGGCACAGATTTGGCGTACCGCTGACCTTTCTAAAACACGTTGCTTTTGTGTATGAACATTTACGAATACTCTAGTTATTAATTAAAATTAATATTCTTATTTTCTTTTTATTTCCATGAATCTCACAAACCTTTATTGGACGGTGTGCGTTCTGCTGCAACGACTTACCTTTCGATGCGGCGCGGCGCGACGAAATCACACCGTTCTCGTTTTCATCTTTAGTTGTCAGATCGAAAACTTGTTGCCCCTTTTATTCAGCGGTCGGTGGCCCAAAAAAGGCTGGGGTCAGCAGCTGTTTTCTAGGGATTTGTCTTATGCCTTAAAACTTCGATGATGTTCGTGTGTGTGTGTGTGTACTATTTAATGTAACGTGTGAATGCGGGAGGGCGCTGCGATCATCGAGGCAACGATTGTTTTGTAGTCAAACTTATGACAAAAATTTGTACACGATGTAGCGGTATACAATTATTACAACGATAACGGAAAATGTAATTTTTGTAGGATCTTTCTGTCAATGAGAATTGAACCTGGTGGGGGTCATGTTGTCTAAATTCACATAATTTTCCATCCATTTACGTACTGTATTGAAAACCTCAACCTGGCAACATGTGAGTGGAATCCTCTTCATGGCGACCACCTGTCCATCGCGACCGTTTTTGCTCGGTCCGCCGGGTGGTCGCCTTGGGCAGGTTTGACTGTATAAGCAAAAAAGGCCCATAGAGTCTGCTATGGAGGCCATGCTGGCATAAAGTTAACAGCTGGATTCCAGGCCAAGTGGATGTACACCAGAGCTGACGAGAACTCTAAATAGGAGCCCGGCGTACCCTGGGTAACGCAATAAGAAAGTACTCTCAACTGTGACCTTCCCAGTAGTTTGAGGGGTGAATTAGCCCCCATAGCTACATTAACTCATATTCCCACACTGTCTACAAGCAAGGACATTATATGTCCTTGCTACAAGCTAAAAACAATGGCAGGAGCAAATTTGCAAACATTGTCAAACCATGCTGAATGACCAAGATTGATGTAAAAAAGTTACATAATCAAGGCTTATACCGTCTACAACTTTCAGATTTTGGAAAACCAACATTGTGCTCAAATTTAAAATCTAAGTGTCTAATTGTATCTGTTTTCAGCTTGAAAATATCTCTCTCACAGCAGAATAATTGTGTCTCTAGAAGTGTGGCTTGTAATATGGTACATTTGTATCAATTTGGCAGTCTAAAAAGAAACCAGTACAGACAGGGGATATGTACATGTAGAACTGTACATGTAACTGCCAGCCATGAGTCGCATTACCAGTAAGAGCATGGTAAGCAAGGATTGTCATTACTTTATATCCTGCTTAGGTGAAGCTAAGTTCTTAGATACAACTTATCCGCTGTCTGTTACATTTCAACAGTGTATCGAAGAGTAAGTTGTGTAAAACACAATCTTAGCAAGGCTTTCACCGACGTGAAAGACAGTCAGTAGCAGACTGACTCTGGTAGTTTACGTTAGCCAAATTTATTGGGTGATTTTATAGAACAGGCATGGTCTTTAAACTACAATTTAAAGACGTAAATGTAGACTAGTGATTTCTGCTATGTTATCCTCCTGATTGATATATGCTGCACTGTTTTAGATAATAGCAACACAACACATAAAAGTAAGCCTTGAGATATTTCCTTGAAAACACTTTAATCATCTCAAAACTTGCAATACATCTGACTTGTCATACAATTTCTTGCAGTTGAAAAGTTTTTTTCTTCTTCAAAATGACAATCAGCAAGTCTCCTCCTTTGTCTTGCACCTGGGATACAAAAACATATCAACAAATTACATCAAGGAAACAGTTGAATAATTTTACAAAAATAATTAGTGTAATGGAAGCTTGAGATCCAAATCTTCACTATACAAGAGAAATACCAAGACTACTGTGCATTTTGTTATTTGTGAACTCACATTGTAGGAATATGTTTTAATGTAGCATTGTGAAATATAATAGTCTTATCTGTAAGGAATGCCATGTGCATCAGTCCTATCGATCCATTAAATGTTTGTTCATAATCATTTTACACATCATATGAACACATGACATCATCTGCACTGTGGCATGGTGAGTTACCAACTTTTAGGAAGACTCTTGAATAAAACTGTAACATGTAGACATACGTACCTTTCATGAATTCAATTCTTGCTTGGCTGCTGTTTTAGTCCTGTAACAGTCATTAAAAATACATTGTGAATATCTCGTAGGTAGTAGTCAGTTTCGTGAAGATTTCAGGAGTTCTTGGTCTTGCAGTCAGTGTATGCATTTCTAAACATCATTTATTCATGTGTCCCTATCTGCAATACTTAGTCATCACACAGCAAGACCAGCATTTGTCATCATGTTAACAAGTACACTGCAAATGGTTCAGCGCGTGTATTAACTTCTTTTACACCAAAGTGAAATTTCCAAAGTATACCTTACACAAAATGGGATACACTTGTAGGAGCTAAAATATAATAAGGTCTTTCCAATAAATGAATAAAACCATTAATGCCCCTTACAGAATGTCAAAGGTAAGTTTTTACACACACACAAACAAGTTATTGATCACTTACATGCAGTTTGCATCCTTGCTGACACATTTGGGGTCATTCTGAGATACCGTAATAAACAAAAAGATACGCGGTCAGAACTCAAGAAGAAAAACTTTCAATCAATTCATAAACACTCAACTTAGTGGTTTGTTTCATAAATAAGACTTCAGAACTTCTTGGTCTTGCAGTCAGTGTATGCATTTCTAAACACCATCTATTCATTTGTCCCTATCTGCAATACTTAGTCATCACACTGCAAGGACCAGCCAATTGAGATCGCTTTAACAAGTACCAATGCAAAATGGTTCAGCATATGTATTAACCCTCATTGTCAGCAACATTCAACATTCCTTAAGTATATCTCACACTAAATGGGATACACTTGGTAGGAGCAAATAGACACATATTAACTTTATTTCTAAATAAGTTTGTTTTTCCAAACAACTAATGTGAGGCCACAGTGAGGGAATAGCTTTAACTAAGTTACAAACAAGATGTTATCACTTACATGCAATTTGCATCCTCACTAACACATTTGTTGTCATTCTGGGATAATAAACATAAAAAGAGATGGGTTACAACTCATAAGGGAAAAACAACTTTCACATTGTTAACGTACACTGAACTTGCAACATCAGAGTAGGTTAGGGAAAAAACACATCAAACCAACATCAGTTTAGTAGTTAGTTCATCATGTTACAAGTCACATTCTTACACTATTGCATTAGTTTAGTTTTTGTCTACATTAAAACAAAGATTAGGTTAAAGCAAAGTAGGTGGTGCTTACATGTCTGCTTGACTTTGCTGGCTCAATCCCTTTGTCTGTTTAGTGGCAGTACTAGTCAGGCCAACTGGTAAAAAAAATAGGAAATTGCAGGAACCATTTAAGCATAAAGTGTAGACAAGTAAACCTGTGCATACACATGTAGTAGTACAAACTGTATGATGGTATCAGAAGTACAATGTCTTCACATTCTTTCAGTGAGAGAGTTCAATATTGTCATCATGTACCTTCAATTCCACTTTGATTTTGATTGGAAATGTACATTGTTGAGACTAGCACAGGATAGTGGCTATGCACAGTCACTAATGTATTCTGTGAAAAATGTATCAGTTCAAACTACTTACTTCTGATGGAAAGTCTTCCCAGTTCCCACTGGCTCTTCTGACAAACTGTACAGGAATAAAAGAGTTAAAGATGAAGTTACTCTCACACCTTTAAGAAATTTTCTGTTTGAACTGCCAGGTACAAAAAACTTAAGAATAGAACGTTAACTTGTAAGATTTTACATACACTACATTTTTTTGCAGTATGAAATAATACACAAAACAACACCTCAGATAGTTTAGAAACTACGGGCTAGATGGTCATATCACCGAGACCCTCATTTGGCAGAATTCTTTCATCACCGGTGTTGTTAAGTGTACTTTATAAGTACACATGTCAGAAATAAGGATGTCTCTCTTCACTGGTTATCAGAGAGATTCCCATTATCCTAGTCATCACTCACTGTGTACTATATCATTACTCACTGTGTACTACATCACTGATTGCTGACACTTTTAGCAGAACTAAAGTAAACTGCAAAAGGGAAAAATTTGTGTGGATTTCATTACGCTACAGAGACAAAATGGAGTGTTTGCTGTGGTTTTCAGTTCATAGTTGACCCCATGCAGGGTTTTATTGTAAAAGAGTTTGCAGTGGTTTTAAGAGTTCACTGTAAAGCCGTGAACATAAAGCCATGGCAAACATTTCTCCACACTACTCAACATTGACTGAAACAATTAATGCTGATTGCACTTTACTCGTCTTTAATTCTTTCACCACTGAATTTTTGTTACCTCACCACATGATGACTGTTCAGTGTTCTTCAGTATCAGGTAGACCGCAGTATCCATTTTCCCTATCAACACAAAAATCATCATAAATACACCATACATATAGCTCCTCCAGTTTATGTAATACTGGACTATGCCTCATATATACGGGCTTGATGTGGAATCACAAACACACGGATTTCATATTGGCAGAATCAAGATAAATCATTGGCATAGTACATCTTACTGATACTACATAGTTTGATGATGATCATGCTTTGATTATTTGATTTTAATACATTGCAGCCTTTGGAGCTGAATTGCGTATCTCATTACAATTCAAATTAGTCAGAATCATTGTCTTTTAAAATCATCTACAGCAAAAAAAAAATTAATACACAATAAAATAGACTTTCTTACATGATCATCGCAATTAGTGATAAAAACAGATTCCCATTATCCAACAGTTTTGAGGGATGGTCCTGTGAAATGGACTTGTTTTCCAGTGATAGTTTGATTATGAGATTAATTTATAGACCTACATCAAATACAGGAACCAGACTATGATAGTCTGGTTCCTGTATTTGATGTAGGTCTATAAATTAATCTCATACCCGTTCCTGAAACTTAACTTATCTGAAGGCTGCAGTAATATTTCATATCAGATATATACAGCAGACATGGTACATTACATACCTGTTTGTGCCACTGCTTTCAATCGCCTGTGTCTTGCTCTGCCTAAAAGGAGATATTTAAAAGGTTAATGTATGTTTTATTGAACACTGGACAGTCACAGTAAGTATATGTACAATGACATTTGGTCAGATAGAGCTAAAAAAGTGAACATCACGAGGTTCAGCGTTGGTGGAAAGGATCATCATACCCATGTCAGTGTACCTTATTCCTCTCATGTACAGTAATTACATTACAGCTAGCACAAAACATTACCTATGTTGACAACTGGATGTCATCCCAAGAAACATACATGTACATGCAAAGGCATGCTATCACACACACAGCACAGACATGCTAATGCTGTACTACAATGTCAGCTTAGTACCTAGTCTAAAATCTATATCAAAGAAAAGCATTACAAACCTCTTGGATGGACAGCAGCAAGGACTTGGTTCTTTTCCTGCCATGTCTGCAAACAAAAGAAGATGGATGGTTTTAGATACGGAGAGACATGAAGACATAGTTGTCATGCAGAAGTCATCAAGGCTGTCTCAGACGGACAAAAACGTCCCCATGATGGTTTGCGTGGAGTCAGTTAATGGGCAATGCGATATGCAATCGTCACTGAAGCCTTGTTTAATCATGTACTACATACATGTGGAAAAATACATGAAATATTTTGCTTAATAGTCTTTTTTTCTTTGATGTAAATCAATAGAATAGAGATGCAAGATGACTGAGTAATCGAAGGGCTATGCAATAGTCAACCAAAGATAGAAATGTTATAGATACCTTGGTGGGGAATTCCTTGCAGTGTCAGACTGAAAGACCAAAAAATGCTTGTTACTTTTGACGCAATGAAATGAAGTGGTCAGTGATAGCGACTGGGTCATGCTTGGACCAATCAGATAGGGGCGAAATGTTTTTCGTCACTTACATTCGGTTGAACTATGAAATCATCATCTGGTCCAAGCTTTAGTAGCACCAATGCAAGTTCAGTTATTACTCTCAGGCTCACTGTATGTCATTTTACAACTACAAATGATTTGAATGAAGATTAAAAATTACTACAATTTCTATTTTTATATACACAAGACATGTGTGATAAACGTTTAGTATATCCTTTCTCTACCCAAAATGTGTACATAAAGTTATTGGCTTCTGATCAAAAAGTAACACGGAACCAGACTAAACAACTGAAAGTTTCATGTACAGAAATGTTTGACTACATACCTTTCATTCTGATATCCTCAGATGCCCAAGGGCCAAAGGACTCCGTGGAACAAAGGCACCTAAAATTTACACAAAATTGATGCACATGAAATAAAAGTTGATTTTGAACAAATATCAACAAACTTAGGGGTGATGTTGCATTGACCTCAGGTGACATGTGGTGGTCAGTAGTTTTCGTCACATACGCAATCATGAGTAGCAAATAAACATCATTGGTCAACACACAGATGCCAGGACATCTTGGATAGTCTTGCTGTATCACTAGCATTGTATAATCAAGATATGGTACTTTCCTCTTAAGTTGGCTACTGTAACATTTACTGTAGACTAACTAGTACTTAAGAAAGGGTTTACACACCTTGATACTAGATGCCTTGTGCTGTACATGTCAGAAAACTTGACTGTAACAAGATTGAAAGAAACAGATTACACAACCATCATTTCTAATTGTTGGACAAATGGGACAGAGTCAAGCTTGGAAGTCAGATAGGGGCGAAATGTTTCTCTTCACCGACATTCTGTTGAACTATGAAATCATCATGTTGCCCAAGCTTCGGTGTTACTAACATACAGTAATAGATAACTGCTCAATATTATGAATATAACAATTTTACCATTAATGACAAACACATGAGGCATTGTGCCATGGTTATGCTTCGAAATCTCAAAATTGTAACAGGTAGTGATATACCTACCATACTATCATGGAACAGGGCCTGCTGTAACAATCTTCTTCGTGCCCAGGGTACAGGCAAGATGTGCTGCCAAACAAGAAAAACATACTACATCATGGCTTGTACATTTGAAAATTAAAAAAGCTATTCTCTGCTGTTTTTCAATGCCTCAGTTTGTTCTGTAGTAATAGTGAACGAGAAACTTGTATCAACAACTATTGATTCTGAGCTCCTCGGAGTTCTTCAGAGGCAAAGTGAACAGCAAAGTTGCTACTACTTTTTTCTATACTATACAACTGTACAAGACTGGCTTAATTAAACCCTTGCAGGGCATCACACCTAGCCTCTACCAGGCTCCGCGGATCGCTGGGAAAATAGAAGGAATCGGCCAAATAGAGTGAATAGTAAGCCAAGGGTAGTCGCGACCAACGTTGCTAATTTTCCCAGCGATCCGCGGAGCCTGGTAGAGGCTACATCACACACAGAGATGTGGACAATTTGCAAACATAATCTACAGATTTCTATAAGTCATAATATAAGTCTGTCTTCTCACAAGTTCAACCTCTGAGAGGGAACCAGAGATTAATTTTGAATAATTCTAAATAAATTTCAAGAAACAATTTGTACCTGAAAACCTCAGCACTGCTTTGCTTGACGCCATCTTGTCCTGGAAAAAGATGATAATTTCTTGTTTCAATACTTTGTGGACTTTTAGACAAATAGAACTTGAAAAGATATTTTTGGTAAGTTAGTGGTTGAGTAACAGCCTCAGGAAGCATAAAATCACCACAGCCAAAGTCATGACCGCCGAATTAAGTCCTCATCACAGGCATGAACACCGATACACGTGGTACGTGCAAAGCATACATATGCAACAGGGAAAGCATTATATTTCAGCTTGAAAAGGTGGAGACTGGAGAGGGATGGGATGGGGGGGGGGGGACTGGGATTTATAAAAACTTCGTACATTTAGGTACTAGTGCGTAAAATTATGGCATCCCAGGGATATTGCTGGGTAAATCAAAAGGGGAGAATTTTTAAAAATGAAGTGCACTGAAAAGGCGAAGGTCGAAACAAACTGCACCAACTGGTGATCTAGAAAAATCTCCTTATCTGTGACCCTTTTAGGTCAAGGCAAAATTTACTTCATCCATCTCAAAAATTCACAAATGTCCCAATGCAGCACATTCTATGGCATCACAAAATTGTTCTACACAACTGAGAAGTAAGATTATCAAAGGATTGCGTAGATTTTCACCCGATGGGCTCAGCAGACTGGCAAAAATGGGCCGTTCCAAAAAATAAATGAGGAGAGGGGGTTGACGACCTGGGACAGGATTTGGGATATAGGGGGTTGATGACAGCGGGACAGGATTTTCGGATTTAGGGGGTCTGACAGTTGGGCTGGGACAGGATCTAGGATATAGGGGGTTGGTGACAGGGTGGGACAGGATTTTGGCACTATAAGGGGGTCTGGCAGTTGGGTTGGGATAGGATCTAGGATTTGGGGGGTTGGTGAACATGGCGGGACAGGATTTTCGGATTTAGGGGGTCTGACATTTGGGCTGGGACAGGATCTAGGATATAGGGGGTTGGTGACAGGACGGGACAGGATTTTGGCAAGGGGGTCTGGCAGTTGGGTTGGGATAGGATCTAGGATTTAGGGGGTTGGTGGCAGGATGGGACAGGATTCTGGCACTATACAGTAAGGGGGTCTGACAGGTAATAATAGAAAACAAATTTTTGCGGTAGTTTGGACTTCACTGCGGGGAGATCACGCGAAAGCGCGAACATGAAATCACTGCGAACATTTCACCCTGATGCAAATTTTTCTGTACTCCTCAATTAACCCTACAATGACTGTCAGTTAACACTTTGCACACTTAGATGAAAAGGATATTATTTGTAATTTGTGGCTTCTTGGAGAGATGGGTGGACAGAGGGAGGGGAAGTGATTATCACACAACCATAACAACAGATTAACAGGGCTGAGCCTCCAGGGGGTACTGATCAATAGATAGCATGCATAGAGCAGCAGATTGATTCATGCAGTAGATATGGACAGAGGGTCAACTTTACTTTTACTTTGTCTATAGCTAAATCATAACAAAATATCAACTACTTTAAAGATCACTAGTAGCTGTTCTGCCCATGGTGGTGAATGGATATGCTAATTTTGTAAGAGAAATGTGACCCTGTAATTTCCTGGTTAATGAATTAGATTAGGTGAAAACTTATGATGTTTTGGTCACTTGGAAATATCTTTTAATCAAGTTTTGGCCCAGTTTACAGGATGGATACGCATCAATCTGATGCAATCAAATAGCTCAGAAGGGAAAACATGGTGCCAGCTCATGAAAAAGTGCATCCGCTATATGCATGTGTTGACAAGCAGATTTTCCATGCGCAATATTTGGTCCATGTAGGGAAAGCTTTTGGTCTGCAACATATCAGGAAATTGTTGGTACGAGGTCATGTCATAAATTCATACACATGAAATTTGTACTTCAGTCCAGGGCTCACTTAGCAGGATCAGCAGGGAGCCATTCACACCCCTGTCCTGATTGGATAAAGACTCCCAGCTATGTAGTTTTAGGCCAATACAGAAAGTAGATTTTCCTACTGTTTCTTTCATAGCAAGTTTGATCAACTCTATAGAATTGCTTACCGATATTCAGGGAGGGAGGTTACAACATTATTGCACCATACAAACAACTCTAAAAAACTGTTATCCTCCATCCAAAACAACACAGTGTGAAACCAACACATGGCCACACATGGCTTTTGTACTTCTTATCAGCCTGACTGCCCAGTGGGGTGCCTGTTTACAGTTCACCAGTTTCTGTAAAAAATCATCCTTACCAGAGTTCTTGCAGTTTTGAAGGGAAAATAATCAAACTTTATTGATACCCTTCAAACTAGACTCTCTAGAATAAATCAAATTGTATTCTACCCTCTTGGAAAAAGATATGAGTGTTTCCAAAGAAGAAGAGCTTCATGACATCTGGCAGTCTAAAGTGTACCTAAGTGATTAGACCACCATGGGGGTCCTCCAGTGCACTGGGATGTTGTTGCCTATCTACTATTGAGGTGGTGTCCGGGAGTTTTTGTTTTGTTTTTGTACAGTTCACAAACACCAAAAATAGACAAAATAATGAAGAAAATATGCTGAAAAGGGGTTGTACATCTCAATACCTGCCATTCATGATGCGATGCGATGCTTTTTGCAGACAATGAAACAGTCTTGACTCTTGTTTGTTTCCTTGGTTTCATAAGAAACACCACTGGCCAGACAGTGCCCAGGCACAGATGTGTATTGGACCCTGTTCTAGTCTCTAGATCAGGGCAACTTAGCTAGCTTTTTTTCTGAGAAAAGAAGAATTTAAATTTTTTAAATTAAATTTGATAATAAGTTTTATATAAGATAATATACGATTTTCCCAGATTAGGCAAAGGACTCCCAACTTGGGAGGCTTTTGCCTGATCTGGGAAAATCGTATACTAATTATTTTCTCAGAAGTCCCGAGTTCCATAACTGCAAATTCAAAAGAGGAAAGTCATTGCTATCGTTTGGCCACACAAGCTTCACACTTGTACTGGTGTTATGAAGAAGTCTCATGGCATGAGTGTAAATGATTGTGCTTCTCTACTTGGGAGTTGCTTCCATATGTGTCACAAATCCTGGTGTGACCAAGGAGGTCCTTGGTGTGACCAGACCACAGCCTGAAACCTATCCATTTTAGCCATCCACCCTTGATTGAAAAAACCCACCCTGATTTTCCAGCCACTTTTTTTGTGCAGCGTGAATACAAAAGTTTATTGCAAGTTCTTGCCCATAGGCTAATTGCAAGTAACATGAAAGGACGGACAGACAATATATAACAATACAGCATATTGTGACTTTTCTAGTCTAAATACTAACACTAAATTCTATCTTATTTGGGTTTGACTTCTTTTTCCGAGACAGTGGAAGACGAATGATCCCACTTTATCAAGAATCCAGGACCCAGGGTCCTCATCCTAACATCATAAATGGATTATCCTCTGTAGGGGATCTCTACCCGCCTGGCTCCAAGAACAATGGAATGGGATCAGAGCAGACCACAGGAAATCATTTGCATATTAACTGACGTCTCAAGTTTTAAAAATCTTGTATTTTTCTCACTAGTTTTTGAAGAAAACATTGTCAAAGAAAAATAACCCAGATACATCATACATCACATGTATAGGTGTAACAAAGCTCGTAATCAATACAATACGTAACTTTACTAGGCAACTTTCCGAAAACCATAACATTGTGTTTTCAACTGCCAAGCAACCCCTTCAAAGTTGGAATTGCATCTATATTATCCGGTGAAGAGAATTAGCTTTGATAGCTGTGTGTCTTGAAATATGCCTTATAGTTATACATGTAATTGTGGTGTCTCGTTGGTAGTCTGACAGAAACCAGTATAGACTCCCTGGGGCTCTGTAGAACTGTACATGTAATTTGTATACTGACAGCCAATGTCTGAGACATTCTACCAGTCAGAGCATGACAGAGTCGTCATTGCTTCATATTCTTGGTTAGTTACTACAAAGCTGACTTGTTTATGTGCAACTGTACATTGATAATCATTTTCTACATTTGAAATGTGTGCTGAAGTAATTTAACTTCAACTGTCTTAGACAGGGAGCCCTCCACTGATGTGAACACCACGGCATTCAGAAGCAGACTCGAGGTCTGGGAGTTACGTTAGCTGAATTTATTGGGTGGTTTTCTAGTTCAGTGTTCTGGTCTTTAGAGGAGAGTAGTTTTCTTTTTGTCTGTTACATAACATGGACAAATTTGGATGGAATTTGGTGGCCTCTTGAAACAGCGCCTTTCGTTCTTGATCGTAGAACGAAGGGGCAACTTGAAACAAAATGTGTTTTGTCTTCCACAAGACATGCAGTATTTACAAGTTCTTTCGTACACAGCAAGGAGGTCTATATAACCTCCTTGTACACAAGTAGCTTTTAGTATCGCCCCTCTCTATTTCAAGGGGGTGGGCACTAATTCTAATTCTAATTTTACTAATTGCTGAGCGTAAATCAAAATCATCTAGTTCTAGATGTTTTTCCATGGAATATGACGTTTTGCATGCCTAATAAAACCTTAGCTTGCAGGGCTCGAAATTCATCTTTGGGAATAGGTGCACTGGTGCACCCAACTCAAAAAATTGGGTGCACAGAAAGAATTTTGGGTGCACCAGATAAAATAAAGTTGAATGTTCTTCAGAACATAATTACAAAGTTTAACGCTGCTGCCTTTCTTAAGAACTTTATAGCTACCTTATATTTTCAAACAAATAATACATTAAATAAAGTACAGCAAAAAGTTATCATGCTGTTTTTTATACTTACATTTCAAGAATATTCTGTATCAGGGCTCGAAATTCATATTTGGGAATAGGTGCACTGGTGCACCCAACTCAAAAAATTGGGTGCACAGAAAGAATTTTGGGTGCACCAGATGAAATAAAGTTGAATGTTCTTCAGAACATAATTACTTAACGCTGCTGCCTTTCTTAACTTAAGAACTTCAATCTGTAATTCTATAGCTAACTTCAAAATTTCAAACAATACATTAAATAAAGTACAGCAAAAAGTTATCATGCTGTTTTTTATACTTACATTTCAAGAATATTCTGTATACTAGTGTACAATAGTACCTTAACCTTATAGGCTACAAAAATGTATAGATGCACCAGTGCACCCACAGTCAAAAATTAGGTGCACAGCTCCAATTTTGGGTGCACTGGGTGCACATGCACCCACTATTTCGAGCCCTGGCTTGCCTATATCCATACTCAGATTATGACAGAAAGTTTGGGTATACATATCGGTAATTCTGGACCTTATATACAAGTACACCAAGGTATGTATAAAGTTAATAAACGTGCATTGAATGTACACCAGTTAATTCAAATTCCTTTATCCCTATTATGCTTGTGTCCTGGCACTATGAGCTGGACATGGTGATCAGTTTCTGACTTTTTCATTATGAAAACTTCCAGTGTTCTTTCAGGGCACAAATAAATTCATGACTTGAATTTATGGATAGACATGCAATTCACACATTGGTTACTTTGCATACTGTTCAAAGGCTAGGCAGACCTATTCATGCAAGCTTGTCAATAGCTTGAGTCTGCAGGCATCACTTCGCACCAGACTTCGCACCAAGGCTCAAAAATAATTATCCCACATTATGCAAGTAAAGACAGTGAGTCACTTGGAGTTGAGACTAGGGACTAAAGGCAGAGGCAAGCAGTTACCAAGGTTTTTTTTAAATAGAACCTACTTGGCATAACCAATTGGACCCCGCTCACACTAAAAAAAAATGGATCGGATTAAACATTAATCGCGATAGAATAAATCCGATCGTGATTGATTTTTGTGTTCACACTGCTTTTCGCCAAGTGGATTAAAGTATGCCGTGATTTGAGTCCGTTGAGTCTGTTTTCCCGCGCGATGCCGGAACCAGCCGAAATCCCCGGTGAATCAATCGTGTTTCGCGTTCACACTCAATTTTCGATAGGATTGAATTGGATGAATTCTCCCCAAACTACCTCCGGCGGTGGATACAAATTAGCCTGGGTGCCATCCTAATTTCTACCGGGGCTCCTACACCCCTAAAAATTTTTTGAGGGTAGCGAGTGTAGGAGCCCCGGTAGAAATTAGGATGGCACCCAGGCTAGATACAAATAATCCGATCCAGGAATGTGAACACAAGAAAATGTCCACTTACATGTATGGACTCCAAACTAAAGCACAGAACTTGCTTAGTTGTGTGGCAGAACTAATCTCCAAGCAGATCTACACCGGGCGCGAAAATCGTATATGCTAGCCAGAGAAGGTCCAGCATATACGATTTTTGCGCCCAGTGTAGATCTGCTTGGAGATTATGGCAGAACCTTCAACAAGTCGATGCAAGGATTAGGATTGGGATTGCAGGATGAAGGGGGTTGGAAGTGTTTAGGATTGGGATTTCAGGATAAAGGGGGTTGGAAGTGTTTAGGATTGGGATTGCAGGGGGTTGATTAGGATTGGGATTGCAGGATGAAGGGGGTTGGAAGTGTTTAGGATTGGGATTTCAGGACAGAGGGGGTTGGAAGTGTTTAGGATTGGGATTGCAGGGGGTTGATTAGGATTGGGATTGCAGGATGAAGGGGGTTGGAAGTGTTTAGGATTGGGATTTCAGGACAGAGGGGGTTGGAAGTGTTTAGGATTGGGATTGCAGGATGAAGGGGGTTGATTAGGATTGGGATTGCAGGATGAAGGGGGTTGATTAGGATTGGGATTGCAGGATGAAGGGGGTTGGAAGTGTTTAGGATTGGGATTGCAGGATGAAGGGGGTTGATTAGGATTGGGATTGCAGGATGAAGGGGGTTGATTAGGATTGGGATTGCAGGATGAAGGGGGTTGGAAGTGTTTAGGATTGGGATTTCAGGACAGAGGGGGTTGGAAAAGTTTAGGATTGGGATTGCAGGATGAAGGGGGTTGGAAGCTGATTGGGGGTGTCGTCAACCCCCCCTCCTCATTTTTTTTTTGGAACGGCCCAATGGCTGTGAGAAGCCATGCCATGACGCCACCCAACACGTGGGCGTGCAAACTAAACCTTTACAAGATTTTGCGCGAGAAAATAGCGCAATAGACCCTCCTGCTTCATGCACAAGACTTGGATGCAAGTTAATAGCCAATAGTTCAGCATTCTAGCGACAAAAGCAAGGAATTTTCTAGAATTTTCTTGACTTGTGCAAAGGCGCACAGCGGACACCTACCTTCCGCGTAGGCTGGCACTGCTCTGACTGAGACTGAGAGTGGCGGAACCTTGAGGTCAAAGTGCATTTGAGACGAGTCCAACTCAAACGGGGATGTCTCACTTGCAATATGTACAGGGCCTGCTTTTCACAGAATATTATAGGATTGTGATAAATCATATAATCTGTCTGGTCTGTTTTATTCTGTTTAAAGGGAGCCTTTGCTTAAACTATATAAGTAAATGATGTAAACGATGTAAATGGATAGAATAGATATACATGTACATGTATGTGAAAGATATCAAGTAAGCTCATATAACGCTTTCATGAAACTACGATGTGTTGAATAGAATGAGAAATACGTCGCATACGTTGATACCAAGGAGGTTATATAGACATGACGACTTCTGTTATTTTTGATTGTTGAAATATTGCAAGCTCTTCCATAATTTGAGGTTTTAATTGAGATGTTGTACCTATTTATCACTGACGTTGTAGAGTAGAGTAGAGTAGAATTTAGTAGACGTTGATACATTTACTTTGGTACTTTACTCCCACATGAACGGAGAAGCTAATTTGTCAATCAAACTGGACGGGATCGTGTAAGGACCGGCGTGTTTACAGTTTCCAAGCTGCACGTGTACTTCACATGTTCATCCGGAAACTTGCTTTATAATACATGTACAAGCTTGATCCAACAATGGCAATAGAGAGTTCTGTGCCTAATGTTTTCCGTGACAAAGAGAGATCACGGATCAGTTGTCTTTTCTTTCTTTTTAAGATTTCAAACAATGCAGATCTGCATGGTCACTAAGTAATCGTCATTCACCGTTTAATTGACGTGGATGTACAATATTGCTCCAAGTCAGCTTTCTGTATTATTTCAAAAAATAATGAATCATTTACATTTTTCTCAGATGAAACTCATCCTTTAATCACCCTGAGTAATCATAACTCACCCCTTATTGCACGTGGCGGTACATTATTGCACCAACTCACCTATTTTTTCAGGGAAACCCTTCACTTCCGGGGTCCCCCGGCCGATTTTCGCGGATATGACGTCAGAGATTTTTAACACTGACGTGTTTTTTTTCGGGGAGCAGGTCATGTGCTGCAGTTTGACCAATCAGAGGAAGACATTTGGATGAGGTAACCAATCAGCAGCAGACATGTTGAAACGGCTCAGCCAATCGGAGCACGACACGACCAGAGACGTGGGGAGTGAAATATCGAATGCAATCGTCACAGCGTCACTTTCAAGGAGGAAAAGACGACGTGGAGGAGACAGTAGAAGAGGAAATTGATCAGATTTTACAGTGTGACAGCTGTTACCCGACTTTCGACAGATTGAGAGTCAACACAACAACCCCAGGTGAGCACAGATGTCTTGAATCGGGATATTTTTCATCCATAATTTCTATTGGGGAGGTTTTACCTAAGCTAGGTGCGCACATGTGACATGGCAGCCATGTCCAGATGCCAGCCGGCTTTTTCAGAGTTCCGGGTTGTGTGATATCTTGAAGCTGTTTCCCGGCACCAGTGCATCGTATGCATACTCGATATGTTTAATCGACTTTAGGAGACATCATAAGACCTATGAAAATTTAGCTTGTGTCCTGTAACAGTGTAAAAGGTACGTTCCAACCTTTCCGGAAGTCTGGGCGAGAAAAAAAAATCCCCCATCTTTAAAAATCCTAAGTTACTATGTGTATAGAAATTATTAGAATAGTACATGTACGGAGAAAATGTCCTCTCATACCTAAGGACAAAAAAATTCTCTAAATTTAAGGCTTTTGATATGTTTTTGCCAGGTAGGTCTATGTATGGGGAGGGGGGCGGCTCAAGGATTTTTTTGGCACAGTGGCAGTGGGTCCATACTCCAATAAATTTTGATAGGTTACGAAATTATGATCCGCTATGAAGCAAGACACTGGCTAAAACTAGTTTGGAATGCCCAGTTTCACACAGGAACATTGTTCACGGTTCACAATAGTTTGTGGACAAGTATTGAACAACCTGGTGATTCTTTATTAAGTGTAGGTCTTTTAATTTGATGCAGGTGGCAGTCATCATTTTTTGGGGGCACCTTATCTCAGGACCACATTTATCATGGGCTTAAGGGTCAAACGTTAAACTTCTTGAACAACTGAAGAAACCATACACCAAAATGTGATTGCTATTGTATTAAGAGTCATAACATGAACTTATATGTCACCACACCTTTTTTTACAACCACTCGCACACAAAACAGTGCAAACTATGGTGGATCGTGAGTTCGATCCCCGACTGAGGTATACCAAAGACTTTAAGATGGTACTTTCTCTGCTTAGCACTGAGCATTTTGGAAAGAGTATGGGGATTGGGAGTTGAACAAACACCACTACCAGTGGACTAGCCCCCAGCTGTAGTGATTTACACAAAGTTGTGTGGCCCAAGGGCTTTCAACTCGAGATGGGCACCACCATATGCACCACCATGTGTGTTGTGAGAAGGAATTGCACGCATGTTATGGACATTTAATTGTTGAAATGTAAACTTTATGAACCTCATGTTTATATCTCTATTTGCATCCTTTGCAGAATGAGGACTTATATGTATGCGATACTCGCCGCGGCGCTGGTCGCCAATATTGCGCACACCCGTGCTGATGACGAAGATGAGGACTCGAAGAAGGACAGCGTTGGAACTGTTGTGGGAATCGATCTTGGAACAACATACTCATGGTGAGTCTCAGTACTAAAATTCCTTTGTATGTTGGAAACAGGACCATAGAATCTTTTTCTGTATGAACTATGAGACTTTAAAAAACTGAATGCTATGATGATGCACAATGTTTTTTCTGCAGTGTTCATTATCCCTTTCCATGCGTTTATTGCTATTAAGTCTATACTTAATGGCCCTAACTGACCAGATTTTGATAAAATATCTCTTATGTACGCATTTCCCAGTTTGTTGTGAATATATTATTACAAGCATGTTGCAATATAAACAATTTAGGACTCACTTGTACAAAAACAAAAACTTACACCTAAATAGACCACTGGAAGCACCACAGCCAACCATTAATGCTCAGTTTAAGCTGATACTGTCCACGTATGTTTAACCAATGTTGCTTGTCTTATTTCATAGTGTTGGAGTGTACAAGAATGGACGTGTGGACATCATCGCTAACGACCAGGGAAACCGTATCACCCCGTCATACGTCGCCTTCACGGCAGAGGGCGAGCGTCTCGTAGGAGATGCCGCCAAGAACCAGCTGACAACCAACCCCGAGAACACCGTCTTTGACGTCAAGCGTCTGATTGGTCGAACATGGGATGACCCAGCTGTGCAGCACGATCTGAAGTATTTCCCATTCAGGGTAAGATACAGTAAGATATTAAGACCACTCGAAGGAACTAGCTATAGCTAGTCATAGGTTTAGTTTGGGGTTTTTATGTAAGTTAAATGGGACTATGCATGACATCATGTTTTATCTGTTTTTTATAGGTTAGATTCTATTATTTTGTAGATGGTTTTTAAGAATCCATAGAAGCTAAAGATTTTAATAACTGGGGAAGTGTATTTTCAAATTGCCTTTTTTCCCTCCCTTTTCTTCCCTTGGAGGGTTCATGTTTCTGAGGTGCATTTTTGTTAATTCCAATAGTTTTTTGATTACTAAGATGTTTGTCCAATTTGTGTTCAGGTGAAGAGCAAGAACAGCAAGCCCCATGTTTTCGTGGACATCGGTGACGACAAGGACCGCATGTTCGCACCCGAGGAGCTCAGCGCCATGATTCTTGGCAAGATGAAGGAGACAGCCGAGGCCTACCTGGGGAAGACTGTCACCCATGCTGTCGTCACCGTTCCCGCGTACTTCAACGATGCCCAGCGCCAGGCCACCAAGGATGCTGGCACCATCGCTGGCTTGAACGTCATGAGAATCATCAACGAACCGTAAGTATTTTTCTCCCTGAAATCTTGGTTGGAAAAGATATCTCTATCATGACAGGTCATCTGTGTTGGTATCTAACATTGTAAAAGATGTTTTAAATTTTTTCCAACACTACACAACACAAAAAAAGTGTAGATATCTTTCTGTTGATGGAAAGCAAGCAGTGTTTTTAAGGGATTTTGCTTGGAATTTTCAATTGTCTTACTGTGTTCTAATTTCTTCTTTTTTTTCATGACAGAACTGCAGCTGCCATTGCCTATGGTCTGGACAAGAGGGAGGGTGAGAAGAACATCCTTGTGTTCGACCTCGGCGGCGGAACCTTTGACGTGTCTCTCCTGACCATCGACAATGGCGTGTTCGAGGTGGTGGCCACCAACGGAGACACTCACTTGGGTAAGGCCCTCATTCTCTGATTGCACCTTTGTTCATTCATATTATAAATTCTTGTGTAACAGTCATTACATTACACCTTTTTCATATGTGGATAGCAAATTGAAATGCACATGTATTCAAAGGGATGGGAGAAGTTTCAAACCTTTCTTGTCTTCTTCCCTTTATAGAAGTATAGCAGTTAGACTTATCCTTTTTTTACATGGGGATAGCAAATAGAAATGCACATGTATTCAAAAGGATGGGAGAAGTTTCAAACCTTTCTTGTCTTTTCTTCTTCCCTTTATAGAAGTATAGCAGTTAGACTTATACCTTTTTTTATATGGGGATAGCAAATAGAAATGCACATGTATTCAA